>NW_023276807.1:246133732-246437565 GCF_003668045.3 Cricetulus griseus | reverse complement strand
TCATTTCCATCCACCTTTATTGGAGAAGCTGTCCATTAAATTAAGCCACGGAAATGCAGGGCAGATGAGTCTTCGTTCAGGGAACTAATAAGCCCACTAAGTCATGAACAGTGAACCAGAAGAGATGTAGTTTTTCACCTTTCTTACACACCTGGGAGGCATTAAACAATTTTTGCTCTGAAGGGGACTTTTTTCCTTGTCCACTGGAAATACTTTGCTTCCACAGACTCTAAATAATGAGCCACTTTAAGGTAACTGTGCGTAGAGGGACTTGTGCAACAGAAGTACATTTCAGGATATATGCCATTAGAAAGCCAAGCTTATTGCTTTGATGTGCCAAATGATGCCACAACTCAAAATTCCCAAAGCGCTGTCTGCCTGGCATGCAACGAGTGAAGTAAGCGACATATAAAGCTTTGCTGTTTCCACATCCAGTGCCAGGTGAAGCAGATATCTGCCTCCTTTAGAAAAATCCTTTGAGGCACATACATGGTCAAAAATTCATAGAGAGATAATAAATATGTCCTCAGTCAATTAGCTGCTGATTTTAGCAGTATATTAAATATGGTTATGAAAATGTTTCTGCCACTGGACAGAGAGAGCATACAATGTTGAACTGGTGGTTGTGGGATAATGAGAGATGAAAACCTAAGAGCGCATACATCTCATAGTAAACAACATTTAATTAAGAACATTTATTCCAATATGTGTGCATACAGTACAACCTGTATTTCAAAAGGTAATATGTTAAAAGAGGAGGAATATGTGTAAATCTATTACAAATTTAAAATTATTTTGAAATTTTTAAAATGGACACTTTTCTAACCTTGTCAACTATATCCAAATAAATTATAATTATAATTCTGAAAGCCAAAGAAAGTGTGCAAGTGTGTATATGAGATCAAAAACTACAATGTTTGAATACGAATTACAGTGATTTAGATTGCCAAAAGCCATTTGCTAATGAAAATTGATTTTTATATTATTTGAAGTGATAATATGGCCTAATTATGTTTTACATAATATTCTTTTAAAATGAAGAATCTAAAAAGAGACTTACCATTCACTTATGACTTCTGTTTGTTTCTTTGATAGTTTTTCTTTTAATGAAAAAGGGACTATTTTCTTACGGTATGTTCTGATTACAGTTTTTCTTCTCTTAATCCTTCGACTTCATCTTCCCTTCCTGGTCCATCTAGAGCCATGCCCTTTCTGTCTTTCCTTAGAAAAAGTAGACATCTCAGCAATAATAATAATAAAGTAAAACAAAAACAAAACAATCAAATCAGAATAGGAATCAACACAAAGGAAGAGCCAAGGAAAAAGCACTAGAAATATATATATTCAGAGACACCTAATTGTACACACAGGAATTCCATAGAGACACAGAACCAGAAGAAATATATAGTACCTATAAGGAAAAAAAAGGAAAAAGAGGCCCGAGTAGCCCTTTCATAATGACTTAACATTATGAGAGAAAGCCACCAAAAAATGCGTTTAAATTTTTGTTGTGGTAGTTTGGATGTAACTGGCCCACATAATATGGTGTAAAATCTGATGGCACTACTAGAAGCTGTTTCTTTGTTGGAGTGGATATGTCCTTAACAGAGGTAATGTGTCACTGTTGGGTGGGCTGAGATTTCTTAAGCTCAGGATATCGTCCAGTGTGTCAGTCAACTTCCCAGCATGTGCAAAATGGGCGTAGGACGCCTAGCCACCTCTCCAACACCATGTCTGCCTGAAAGCTGCATTCTTCCCCACCATGATACTAAAGGACTGGACCTCTGAAACTGTAAGTGAACCACCACAATTAAATGTTTCCATTTATGTGAGTTTCCATTGTCATGGTGTCACTTCATAGAAATAGAAAACCCTAAATAAGACAGTTTCCCTTGTGGAAGGAGCACAAAAAAAAAAAAAAAAACCTTTTACATTTGCAAATGGTTATCAGTTTGAGATAGCTTCTGGGTGAATGATAGGGTCATGAGTCCACTTTTCCTTTCAGCTCTGTAGTATGTAGGGATTCATCTGCTGCAGCCCCTGAAAGCCTGCTACATTCTGCCACAGTCTCCATGAGTTCATATGTACACTACCCCCTGTTGTGTCTTGAAGTTCATGATTCTTGGTTCTCTCCATCCTCTTTGGCTCTTAGACTCTTTATGCCTCATTTTCCACAGAGCCTCAGTATCCCTGAGCCCTGATGGGAAGGATCGATGGGGATATCCATTTTGATCTGTATGTTCCACAGATTCTCATTCCCTGAAAAATGTCTGTTTATTGGTCTCTGAATTTTTTCCCATCTGCTTCAGGAGAAAGCTTCTCTAATGATGGCTAAGCAAAGAATTGTTTTGTGAGTATAGCAGAATATCATCATAAGTGATTTTATTACCTCATTTTATTGTTGGTGGTGGCTGCCTATGTTTGATCTTTTCTTTTTTAGGCCTGTGTTGTTTTGTTTTACCCTAGGTCCCAGGGCTATCAGGTCGAAACCCAAGCAACATTGGATATGGGTTTCATCTCATGGACTAACCCTTAAATTAAATCAGATATTTGTTTGCTACTCTTACAAACTTTGAGGCATTATTGCACTACACTAGTTTATCTTGCAGGCAGGTCACAATTCAAAGGGTTTCTAGCTGGGTTGGTTTTCACCTTTCTCCTTTGGTAACTACAGAGTACCTTCCATGACTGAACTGTTTAGGTAGGCACCACCTTGACTTCTCTATGTTTGATGATTTAATCAAGAGTTGTCTTCAGGTATAGTGCCTTGTCATAAGTTTGCAGAGAGCATAACGGCCTATGCAATATCTTGGGTTGTTTGGCTGTTCCTACAAGACCACTTTGGCCAAGAACTCTATTAGATACAATCAATTCCCAGTACTCAAAGATGGTGAAAAATATATCCAGTTCGGGTTTTGTCTCCCCTATTATTTGTTGATTTCATTTACACTGCCTTCACATATGAACATATTTTTTAGAAGCTTCTAGTGTTCTAGGCTTCCACACAATCCATCAATTGTCTCTTACTTTTAGTTATCCCTCACTGGATTCCTTCTCTCATGTCCCCTTTCCCTTTCCCCTTCCCTGCTGTTTATCCTCCAATTCCAGGAGTGTAATCCCACACTCCCTCCATCCATAACTATCTGTTCTATTGCCCCTTCCTAAGGAGACATATCTCTCCTGTAAGTCCCTTATGCTCCACCTAACCTCCAATTGATAACATGCTTATCAATTAACTATTGACAGAAGAGGAGAATGAAGGCCAATAAGAAATCATACACATTCCACTGCATTTTAAATGTTATATTTTTAATTTCTTGATTAAATTTGTTTTAGTGACTTCTGAGTATTTATAAGACATCTGCTTATAAAAAATCTCATATATAAAGATTGATTAATATCATCCAAATTTTGGAGAAAAGGACAGAAACAAGTCACCGTATATTGGGAAGCTAGAAATCTGAATTTGTCAGAAAGTAAATAGTTCATTTAAAAAATAAGTGTCCAGCTGGGCGTTGGTGGTGCACGCCTGTAATCCCGGCACTCTGGAGGCAGAGGCAGGCGAATCTCTATGAGTTCGAGGCCAGCCTGGTCTCCAGAGCAAATGCCAGGATAGACTCCAAAGCTACACAGAGAAACCCTGTCTCGGAAAACAACAACAAAAAATAAGTATCCCATTCCCTCATGTTCCCATTCCCCATCCTTTCCCCTCTCTTCCCATACCCCATTTTACCCAAGAGATCTCATCTAGTTCCCCTTCTCAGGGAAATATATGTGTCCCTCTTAGGGACACATGTAGTTTGTAGGGTCCCTCTTCTTATTACCTTTTCTGGAACTGTGGATTGTAGTATATTTATCTTTTGTTTTGTATCTACTATGCATTTATGACTGGGTACCACATTTTCTTCATCCATTCATGGTTGACAGGCATCTAGGTTGTTTCCAGATAGTGTCTATTATGAATAATGCTACTACGAACATAGTTGAGCTCATATCATTGTGGAATGATTGAACATCATTTGGGTATATGCCCAAGAGTGGTAATGCTGGGTCTTGAGGTAGATTTATTCATAGTTTTCTGAGAAATCAACATATTGATTTCCAAAGTGGCTGAACAAGTTTGCAGTCCCTCCAGCAGTGGATGAGTGTTCCCTTACTCCACATCCTCTCCAGCAACAGAGGGGAAGAGCAATGAAAGAGGCATCTTGATAGAGGGAGCCCCTATGAGGTTAGGGAGAAACCCAGTGCTTGGGAAATTCTCAGGAATCCACAAGGATGACCTCAGCTAATACTCCTAGCAATAAAATAGAGCATGCCTGAACTGGCATTTCCCTGTATTCAGATTGGTGACTAACCTGTCACAGGACCTTCATCCAGTAACTGATAGAAGCAGATGCAGAGATTCACAACCAAGCATTAGGCCAAGTACTGGGAGTTCAGTGAAAGACCAGGAGGAAGTGTTATATGGACAAGGCAAGGGGGTCAAGATCATGGTGGGAAATCCACAGAGACAGCTGTCCTAAAGTCAAGGGAGCTCACAGAGTCTAGACTGATAGTTGAAGAGCCTGCATGAGCTGAACCCGGTTTTCTGCCTATGGACAAAAGTTGTGTAGCTTGGTTTGTAGGGACCCTAGCAGTGGGACCAGGATCTATCCCTGGTGCATGGGCTGTCTATTTGGAAACCATTCCCTATGGTGGGATGCCTTGCTCAGCTTCCATGCAGAGAGGAGGGGCTTGGTCCTGACTCAATTTAATATTCAAGGTCTTGTTGACTCCCCATGGGAGGCCTTACTCTTTCTGAGATGTGGATGGGGGAATGGGTTGGGGAGAATGTGCGGGAGGGAGGGAAGGAGGAAGAGAGGGAAGGGGAATGTTAGAAGATAGGTTAAGTCAATAAAAAAATTAAATGAAAAATAAGTGTCCACACATGTAAAAGAAAATAAATAAATCATAAATAAAAAATTAAATTCAATATTATAAAGTCTGAGAAATTAGAGCAATAAATAAAACTTTGGTAGTTACTCATTTTTATGTGTTTCAATGCACAGCTCAAATAATGGGAAATATGAAAGTGCCATTCTGTCTACTAGATAATACAGAAAATCGAGTAACATCTGAACTGCATTAATAATTATTCAATCTTGCATAGTAATTTATTGGCATTCTAAATTATTAGAAAGAACTAGAAAATATTAAGAAATAGCACAAATAGGCAAAGAAATCACATGTGAAATACCAAATTAGGAATGGGGGTCTACTGGAATGTTGTCTATCAACTATCAATATGTTGCTGGGTACAGAGAAATAGATTGTAATGTAGAACAGAATCACTGCTTGAGAACTTGTTAATAACCCATTTTCTTACTTATCCATTCCAGTTACCAGCAATATTTGGTCTATGCTTCAGTGTGTATGCCATGAATAATATCTTCCACACAACTGATAATCCTTGGATATATGAATTTAAACCCACTCATAGGGCAGTACATACTGACTCCTTTATCTGGGTGGAATTCTTCTATTTGTACAAGGATATTTTGTGTTCTTTGGGGTATACCGTTTCATCTAGGGAATTTTTTTTCTACTTTGAAAACCCAAAAATCTGGCTAGACATATACCTCTTGACTTATGTTTCTTGGCAATTAAAATTACCCCATATTAATACCTTTTATATTTTTAACATTTTTTTTGCTCAGACATCATCTTCATCATCATCAACATTAGCAGAACCATCAAATTCACTATGCTCAAAGTTTTTCTGGATATGTGTCCCGCGCACGCTCTGTATTTCTCGCCAGCAAGAAATCATACACGGGACACTCGGATCCTTCTGCAGACAAGCTTTAATGCATCTTGAGAGTGAAAGAGCATAAGCTTCCCAGAGCGGAGACACTAAACCAAGAAAACCATCCCTTATAAAGGCTGACCAGCTGCCTGGGACGTGTTACCCTATGAATGGCTTCAGCTCCTCAGGCCAAAATGAGCCACGGGATAGGCAGAGATCAAAGGAATGGAGATTACCCAGCGCCTGTGAAGTAATTTACATCTTGGTGTCTTCAGGCACCATTATAATGCAGGAAACGGCCCCTTACAGATATGTACACCTCCAACCTGCCTTATCTTCTGTTGTCCTCCCTGACTCATGGCAAAATTGGTTTGCTCTCCCATGGCATTAAATCACCTAAATTGAAAATATCCTGAAATAACACAGGTAGGTGGAAAGTCTTTGCTCTCAGTTGGAGTTACTGGCTCTTCAATTGTCTGTACAATACATTCTAATTTGGATGTCCTAAAGATAGACTGAAAGAGAAAAATCTAATCTTCTATTTAACTTGAAAAAATACATGATATTTTAATGCTTGGGGGCCCAGATTATGAGTTGTTCTGTCAATATAGTTGCAGTTTGTAAGCAGGGATTGCTTCTCTTTGCAGTGCTATATTTTGTCCCTCCTAAGACTGCAAACTTATCATTTCTTGTCTAATCTCAGCTCCCTTTTTGAAGTCATTTTGCTAAAACAGCAAAGAGCAGCCAAAACACAACATTACCCAAAAATTTTCTAACAAATTCTAGTAAAACTGCAGACTTTGTAAGTACATGGTCTACAGCTGAAGTCACCAAAAGTGACAACTAAACTAGTGTTTTTTCAAACCCTATCTTGACACTTTCTAGGCAAACAGCCCTTGTCTCCCTGTTTGCATTCTTACAGTCATTGCACTACATATAATTAGAGATTTCCAAGTCATCTCCTTTATCAATTTTAATAAGTGGCTACACAGTTTCTAAGTGAACCACAAAATTTTACAATTTCAATAACAGCCAGTCTACTAGATTGAAATGAAATTGGATCAAAGAGATATAGAGATTTGTGATTAGTCTTTTAATTACTTACATAAACATGTGCTGCGCAGATACATTCCAGGATTGTTGAAGACCTGTGAGGTGTGTGTGTGTGTGTGTGTGTGTGTGTGTGTGTGTGTGTGTGTGTGTGTGTGTGTGTCTGTGTGTTCCATTCTCCTACAAAGGCAGTTAAAGTGTGGTCTTATTCTTGTTACAAAGTCACCCACAGCCTCAGCCATACTTCAATTAAATGAAACCTCATTGTGGCCATATACCCTGAGTATTTCACAGTTAATCCTCAAAAAAAGAAAAGAAAAGGAAACAAACAAGAGTAAGTACCAAAAACAAATAAAAAGACTTTAATAATCTTATTATAAACTATCCTTGATCCTAGTGTCTACTTCTTGAGGAATATGAAGACATATGAAGATAGGCATTGTATCTAGTTAACATACACAAATGTATTTTCATATACTCTAGGTAGCCATAGAAAGGCATAAACAATAGTTTCTTCATCCATACTTGCCCCATGATTCAAAGTCATTTTATTGCTTGGAATTTCCAACTACAATAAATTGTCCTTGACAGTGTCAACTGTATAGTAAATATGAGAAAAAGTTGTGACTTGAACTCTTCAAGTAGATCTCTCCATGCTTCCTCAACATTGCATTTTCATATCTGTATCTAGAAGCCTGTAAGTCAATAGAAGTAAAAAGAATATTTGTATTCAAATTATTATAAAGTTTTGTTTATTTGAACATGATAGAAATATTGTCTGTGTATCTGCTTCTATTTGAAGAATGAACTTTCAGTTTATTTTGATAAATGCTGAAACTAGTGTCACTATTAACCA
This sequence comes from Cricetulus griseus, assembly GCF_003668045.3. Taxonomy (NCBI): domain Eukaryota; kingdom Metazoa; phylum Chordata; class Mammalia; order Rodentia; family Cricetidae; genus Cricetulus; species Cricetulus griseus. Next base: position 246,429,874 of record NW_023276807.1, on the reverse strand, counting down.
AATAAGGCGATCTTTGATGAGCATTTAAAGCAAGGCTTATGAAGAAATGTAGGTATAGGAAAGAACATGAGGTCTATGAGGGATTGCAGTGAACAGAAGGCATCAGCCTGCTCCTTTCCCTTCTTAAAGACAAATGAGGAATAGAGAACTACATGGAGGTTGACACAGGCCACAAGGATGACTATTCCTTTAAACAATACTTGCAATGTTCCCAACATAGGGAAACAAACAAATGTGATTAATTCCTGCTAGCTTGAAGATAAGGCTGAACTCTCAATAGGCTATGCCATTTTTATCTTGCCTTGTCACCTTTTCCTTGAGTAAAATGAAGTCCAGAATTTTAATACATTCTACATTACATGAATTACCATAGTGTGTTTTGCCATTTTGACCTTTTCAGCATTCCTTCTATAATTTGATTGGGCAGCTATTATACTGCTTTCTGTTTACAGCATTTAACCTGAAAGGAAGAGCGATATCGAGCCAAACAAGCAAAATACTAAAATAACACAGAGACTTAATTAGAAGTATAATGTGTTTCAAGTCAGGGGACCAAAATGCCAAAAAGCCTGGAACCGCCATGTGAATGTCTTGATTGACAGAGGCAGCAGGAGAACTGAAGGTAATAAGTAAAGTGAGGACAACTAAAACCAATTATTGACACAATTTAAAGGTCATTTACATTAAAATTCTATCCAATACATTAGATGCCATCCTAAAATTGTTTTTTTAAATGAATTAACAATAGCAAAATCTAAAATACACCAAACTTGCAATCATGTCAGCAAGACAAATGAGATTTAGCAAAAAGCATCCATCAGGTGGCATTCCTGACTAGAGAATGCACAGCTTGTTGTTTTAGAAAGTGAGTTTAAATAACCACAAACATGTTTCAGACAGCCTATAATCTTCAGGTAAGGTTACAGGCAATGGATATACACTGACACCAATCCATACAATGGAGTGATTTTATTGTAAGATCATTCAGAAACTTGAATGAAGAAGTAGAGGTGAATGGGCAGCAGGATTGATTGAGGGCTGAACTTTGCTAGTTCATGTAGCAGAAAGATGAAGGCATAATAAAACTGTTTTTTTTTTTTTTTGTAAAGTGGTGATTTCTATTAGTCTAGGAGTTTGATGGATGGGATACAGGCTGGAAACACAGGAAAGAAAGGCAGTGAATACCAAAGTGGCAAAAATTGTGAAGAAGAGATTAGCAGAGACAAAATTTTAATGTAAGCGAGAGGACACAAAATCAACGCCTATAATACTAGGCTTCAAGGAGAAAGGTTAGGATATGAAGCTTCACATTATTAATGATTCTAATTTTGTGAGTGGAGAAAAGAGGAGCAGAAAAATAAAAATGATATGTAAATCTCAATTTGAAAGAGTGATTTAAACCACATAATTTTTACAAATACCTTCACTCTACCAAAGTCATGATCATATTGTCTTAACAAATTTGATATCTGAAATTTTCAACATGGATTTGTTAGAACCCATTGGAAATATAATCACTATCATTGTGAAATAATGACACTAATCAGAAGAATATGAAACTATTGAATTGCATCTTAAATAATTTATTAATACCAATATGTTTAAATTGGTATTATGTTTCAAATTAGTTTTTCTGTGTAGTCAGTCTTATAGCAGCAGGCAGTTGAATGGCTTTGGATTTCTTTGATTTGTCATTTCTTAAACTGGTAATTTATGATTTTTTGACAAATCCATGTAGGCGCCTGATTTAAAAGGGAAATAAAAAATTTAAAATAAGCTATGATCTTAAAGAATTAAATTAATACATTCTAGTTTTGATTGATAAAACAGTTTAATTGGCAAAAACAGGAAAATAGTAAAAACACTGTCACATTTATTATAATGTCATGATTCTAGAACAGGTAGCTTTTTATCCTTAATCTACAAAGAGCAGCAACAAAAGCTACTTCTTTAAGCTTCCAATTATATATGCTTCTTGGTTTCAAGAACTATCTGAAATCTCTGTCAAAATTTCAAATTAAAAATATCCCACACCCCTCCTATTCTCCCCTTCTCATTCTCCTAGTTCCCTCCCTTCTCCCCCATGCTCCCAATTTGCTCAGGAGATCTAAGATAATCTTCTTTCTAATTAGAAAAAAAAGATGTCCCTGAGACTATAAGAACAACATGAACAAAAGTTTGTACATGTGTGTGTGATAATTATAAGATTATATCTCCTAGTGTCTCCTTGAAAGGTTCAAGATGCTACTTCCATGACATTTCAACAACATGGCTGCCTAAAGAAGAAAAGAACAAAGATGACACCAAGGAATTTGAAAATAGGGAGGAGAGAAGCTCAAACAAAATAAAGAACTACAAGCAAGGAAGATATTCTAAAAGGAGAAATAGTTTGCCCAATGAATGTGACTCCCCAATTGATTATCCAATACCAAATGGTCAAACCTGGAAACACATACATAAAATTAAATATATATATATATATATATATACATATATATGCATATATATGTGTGTGTGTATATGTGTGTGATACTTATATATAATAATAAATATAAAATATTATATATGTGATATTTATATACAATAATAAATATATAATATGTAACAAATAAATTACAAAATATATAAATATATATGTGTGTATGTGTTGGTGTGTGTGCATGTCATATGTGTATGTCTGTTTGTGTGTGTGTGTGTGTAACAACAATTAAATAAATAGAGGCCATGAATTTGTAAAGATCAATGAAGGGTACATGGGAGGGTTTGGAATGAATAAAAGGATGGGGAAACAGGTGAAGTTATATTATCAGAAATTTAAAATAAAAAAATTAAGAAAAGAAAAATAAATCAGCATTGAGACTGTATCTGAAGAGATGAAGTAACTGTTCCTCTTTCTAAGCGACAATGAAATTACATATCTCAGCCATTTTTACACAGTAAGTTTAAACAAACACACACAGCTAAGCACTGAGCTGAACTCCTGGAATCCAGTTGTAGAGAGGGAGGAGTGATGAGCAAAGAGGTCAAGGGCATGCAGTGGAAACCCACAGAAACAGCTGACATGAGCAACTGGGAGCTCCCAGACCCCAGTCTGACAGCTTAGGACCAAACCAGGTCCACTGAACATGGGTGCCAGCTAGGAGTACTGGACAGTCTATGGGGCCTCTGGCAATGCAACCAGGCTGCATCCCTAGTGCAAGAAAGACTTTGGGAGCCCATTCTCCAGGGAGAGATATTCTCTCAGCCTAGCTACAGGGAGAGGGCCTAGGCCCTGCCCCAAATGCCTTGACAGATTTTGGTGACCCCTCATGGAAGACCTCACCATCCCTAGGGAGTGGATGGGGGATGGGATGGGGCATAGGTGGGGGTCAGGGGAGGATGGGAGCATAAGAGAACTGGGATTGATATATAAAAGATGATTGTTTCTAATTTAAATAAAAATGTATTAAAAAGTAAAAGTCAAAGAAGGTGATACCTTGAGCTGTTCTTTTTTTGTATAGACAACTGTTTTACCTATCCTGGGTTTTTGTCTTCCAATATGAAGTTGAAAATTGTCCACTTAAGATTCATGAAGGCTGGGTGGTGGTGGAACACACCTTTAATCCCAGCACTCAGGAGGCAGAGGCAGGTGTGTTTCTGTGAGTTTGAGGCCAGCTTGGTCTACAAAGCTACACAGAGTAATCCTGTCTTGAAAAACAAACACACCCACCCACCACACACACACACACACACACATGCACGCACACACAAATCCATGAAGAATTGTGTTGGAAGGATGGAGATTACACTGGATATCTAAATTCCTTTTGGTAGGATCAGACTAGATATCAAGAAACAATCCAATTAAAAAGTGGCAAACAGGTTTAAACAGAATTCTCAAAAGAAGAAATTCAAATGGATGAGAAACACCCCCCCCAAAAAAAAATATTCAATATTCTTAGTCACCAGGGAAGTCTTTGATTCCTTTGGAGTTAATTTTTATGCAAAGGTGACAGAGGTATGTCTATTTTCATTCTTCTTCATGTGGGCATCTAGTTTTTCCAGCAACATTTTTCTTTTCTCCAGTGTATGTTTTGGCATTTTATTGACTATAAGACGGTGGCATTACATGTATTCGTGTTTTGGGCTTAGATTTTGTTCCATTGGTCTACATTTTCTTTGTGTTCTAGTACTTTACTGTTTTAAATTCTAAGGCTCTGTGATATAGCTTGAGGTCTGGAATGCACACACATTTTAAAAATAATTACAAAGATATTGTCTTGTTTTTTATTATGAGCTTCATAGTCTTTGTATATAATTAAATTTGAATTGTTAGGAATGTTACAAAGAAAAATCAGTATTAGTTTTAGCATATTAATAAAATTACACCAGAAAAAATTGTTAATGTTTATTCGTTTCCCCATTGAAGTGTCCTTGTAATTTTGTTGAAGCCAAAGTGATTTACTATCAATTATCATTCAGGCCCATCTATTCATTTTATCAAGAAACAGTAACAAATTATTTTAGAAAATTAATTATTCAAACAAATATTTAAATAAAGTAACATGAATATTTCAGTGTTCTTTTTCAAAGTGATTTTTAGTCTCTCTGCACAAAAGTATGATATGGTTTACTGAAAACAACTACATTGGATTTTGTTGGATGGTATTCTGATTTCAAAATTATTTGGTTATTAAATTTACATTTTGACAGTATTAAATTTTTTATACTGCATTTTATTCTAGTTACTCAAACTCTTCAATTTTTCTCCCAATTTATGCTTCATCATTTATTTATTTACCTTTGATTTCAGTAAATGCACATTTCTTGGCAATTGTCACAAAGTTAAAGTTCTGTGGTTTTATGACACATTTTTGATACAATTAGTTATTAATTGAAACAGTTCTAATTCAAGACTAATAATATTTATGTTTAAAGAAACGTTATATTCATTTATTGAATATTTGCTACATTTAGTTATTAATTTTTAAAATTAATATTTTAATATTTTAAAATGTTATTCATTTGTGATTAGTGTATGGGCCATGTATGTCAGCACTGTGAATCTGGAGGTCAGAGGACAACTAGCTGGTCCCACTTTTCTTTAATTGTGACAGTAGTGGGCTGGCACTGGAGTCATCTGTCATGTTAGCTAGCATCTTTATGCGTAGTGTTCTCTCTCTGCTCTCTAAATGTTTATTCAGACTTACTCTTTTGTCTACTTACTTTCAAGGATAAGAGTATGAAACCATGCTTTTTCTTCATCTTATTAAACTTTATTTTGTTATGTTTGGCTATTGTCTTTTCAAAGCCTGCACTTTTCTAATGAGAGACAGAAGGGATTAGATCCAGATGGGACAGGGGTGGGGAGGAACTGGGACAAGTAAAAACAGGAAAACTATAATCAAAATTATTGAATGAGAAAATAACCTATTTTCAATAAAATGAAAACACTACATTATTTACAAGTAACACTACTAAACAGACCAGGACAAATGCTTCTTGGAGACTATGCCTTTAGGAAAGCAAAAGTTAATAAACCATATCATCAGTCAAAATTACATTATCATAAGGAACTGATTTCCTGTTTATGCTGCTGTATATTCTTCCACAAATTCCTTAAAGTCTCTTTTCTCCCATCAGTGTTCTTCATCATTAACAAAGATGGTTAGCTAAATATTCCCTAATTCCATATATTTCCTAGGTTGCTCTGTTTTCACAGATTTCTGAATGATTCCTCAGCTCACAAATGACTATTTGAGAGCTCTGGAGAAAAATGATTTTGTATGTTTTATCTTGTGCATTGGAAGCACTGGATTTTGGAAATAAAATAGATAGTTCAGATTGTACTCCCTCCAGAAAAAAATAGGATTGAGTTCCAGAAACAAGGTTGTACCAAAATGATTTTCTCTGGAAATATAATCATTAATGATATAATTAATTTTGGCACATTGAACTAATAAGGGAAAAGGCAAACCCTCAGTCCAATAAGACATGTTTTTATCAGAATGCAGCAATGTGAAGATAGAGATCCAAAACAATCTCAAGCAACGTAAGAAGCAGACATCTAAAGGAATACCTGCCAGTGAATGAGTATATAAGGTAGTTGGCAAGCTATGCAAACATAACAGGAGGCAAGGAAAAATCCCACTACAGCATTCAAAGGGATGACACCGCCAACACACTATCCTTAGATCCTTTGTCCAAAACTGTGGGAGAATGAATGGCTTTACGACTCTAGTTTGTGCTGTGTTACCTGAATCCTAGGATGGTAACACATACAGAATATTGACTTTTGTTTGAGGTATGCTGTTTCTCCTTTCTGTGATCAAAGCAATTAAACATGAGCATCAGTAATTATAAGAGTTTTATTTTCCAATAATGGAAATTTTGGATAATTATTCAAACATTTTTGTTCTTTAAGTTGAATTACAATCTATGTGATTAAAGTATTCTCTCATCAGAGTTTATGCACTCAATAATTTCATGCTTTATAATTTAAATCATTAGTGACCAATTTTAACTGTCTGCCAAATTTCATCTTCTGTTGATTATCTTCTTTTCCAACATAAGTAGTCTGATAATTCTTTTATTTTTGCTTTCTACATCTCTGGCCTGAGGATCTGAATAATATTTCATGATATTTGTAATTTCTTTTCTCTATAATCCCTATTCTTTCACTTTTTGTAATTTCTCATTACTAGTTGTGGAGATATTAGCTGTGGAGAAAGGAGGCAAAAATTTCAAAGGATGGCTACTCAGGGAAATGATGAGGGACTCTGTCCTAATTTTCCCTATTGTTTCCAGGTACCAAATATCAGCTACTTGGCCTTCATAATACTGCTTATGAAAGGGCAATGACATTCATCATTAATTGCAGATATGGCAGAAATATGTAAGGCAAACCCATATCTAGCATGTACATTATTTTAGTAAAAACATTCTTTGTCTCTATTCCATGATAGAAAATGTATTATGTACCTGCTGTTTTATAGTAAGGAATATCTTTGAGGATCCAAGGTTATTCAAATGCATCTCAGTTACCAAAAAGTCCCTAAGAGAATGGTTTACAGCTGACAAAAGCTACAACTCTAGCCTCCATGCCTAACATCCAATATCCATACAGTTCAGCTGAATGGGAATTGAGGATTCTTCAACAGTAAGTACTTTCAAATTCTAGGACCTTATAGTAGCCTTGTGAATCATATCTGGGTTCTCTGAGTCGTATAGGTTTCATTAGTTTCCATAGTCATATTAACCAATCTTCTTTCACTGAGAGAGAATTCTTCCATTTATAGGTAATAGTTTTAGAACAACAGACATCACTTAGCTTTAAACAAATACTATGTCCCTGTCACCACAGCAATAATGTTCATGGCCCCATATCCCTGGCAATTGGATAGCTAAAGAAGGAGCATCCCTGGAATGAACAGTGATGGTTTGCTCATCCACTTGGTTAGAGATTACTGTTTAAGTTAATAGTATATATTAATGTCTGAGTGAATAAATCATTATGTAGTACAAATAGGAATACCTGAGTTCAAATGGCAGAACACACATTAAGGTGCTCATGTTATTACTCATCTGTAATTTCAGTGCTCATATGGCAACAAGGATGTAGTGAGATATCCATCCCTTCTGCAACTGTAGCATTGACCATGTGCATTTGATTCACTGGACGAGGCTCAAATGTAGGTTAAATATAATTTATTTCAGAGAGAAGTCACTTACTCAAGAAGCAGATGGCCACCACAGGTTCTCATTCTAAGGATCCCCACAGGCTTCTCCCTGTGACAAGAGAGAATGCCACCTGCCCAGACCCCAGACCTAACACTCCCTCCAGGTCACATCTGCACTTGTGACCATGGTGGTCAGCACTACAGATTACATAATACTTTACTAACATTAAACTTTCTTAATGCTAATGAGAAAGAAAAACAAGCCACAGAAAGACACTCTACAATAGACGAAACTTCTAAACTAAATCAGCCAGTATATCTAAAGAATGTATTGACCCCAGTATGGAAATCAGGATATGTGTTATGTTGAAGCAGGGGTTTCACTTTTGTTTCTACAGAAGAAGAAATTCTTTGTATACCACCAAAGTTGATCAAGATCTGGTTTGAAGAGAAGAAACCTCTTGATGCGGAGAAATGACAGGTCATCCACCAAGGTATATCCCACGAGTTACATGGAGATCTCACAAAGGTATGGGGTGGTGTTTTGTTATTGTCTTTACAGGAAGACAGAAAAAATCTCCAAAAAGCAAAAAGACAATAAACATGTAGATGCCTAAAAAATAGAGATTAGCTATCCAACAAGAACCATCATACAGGGAAGAATTGGATGTATGGTAAAATATTAACACTAAACTCTTATCTTCTTCTTCTAAGCCCAATGGTAGTCCCAATTCACATAAAAATCAAACCTGACTTTGGAGTTGGACTTGACCCTCCTTCTCCAAATTCAAACATGTTGTTTAAATAAAATTCAGAGTTTTGTCTCATATAAAATGCCATTGGTGTAAGAAAGAAGGAAACAAGATCTAGGACTACTACTAACTTAACTCTGTCTCCTCTAGCATCCTAATTTTCCTCACACTTAATTTCATCATTATTGTTACCTTCCACTGTATACTCACCCATTAAATTTAAACTTTCTGTGCTGATATTAATGTTTAAGTCCTCCACAAAGAACAAAAAAATTCCTAACTGCAATCTTTGAACTCCCCAGAAAGAAAATAGGGTCCCAATTCATTGATTCCACTTGATGCCTTGAACTAACAAACACCACCCTAAAACCAGTTTGAGACCATGATGCTCTAGACAACTCCCAGACTAGCTAGCAGAAACAGTGCATCTTCTTATTACACACTGGCCAGAGCTTCAGATAAGAACTTCAGTCAAGCATATCTGGCCACACAGAGACTAGCAACAAATGTTACTGCTAGTCCTTGTAAAACTTGTCATTGCTTTAATTTTTTTTCTACAGGATCCCATGGAGTCATTGTCATCATCCCATTCCAGTATGAAGTAATCAAAAGAAAACACGCCCCTTTTCCCTACTGTTGGCATTAAGAGATTTTGAGTTTTTTTCTTTCTTTTCTCTCATTGCTAAAAAAGGGATAATTCACCTGCTGAGGGTTGTTTTTAAGTTGTTTAGGTTGGGTATGGAAGGTGATGCTCAGACTCAGGTATCTCTTTTAGATAAGTTTAAGGGTATGGATGACAAAGGTATGTTTAGGATGGGACATGGGTGGATTAACATATTTTCTAGTAAACTAACTTTAGCAACTGTTAGCTAAAGATAATTTAAATTGTTAGATTCTTGTATGTTGACTGTTGTGGGTCTTCTTTCTGTTTACTATGTTTTGCACACAAACATAAAACTATCTTGATGTATATACACTTTGTGTAATGGAACAACTTAGGCTATCCTATCATTTTTCCCCTTATAGTTCTACCACTATCCAAGACATTTCAGTTTCATCTCTGTTATAGGGAATTATATATATATATATATATATATATATATATATATATATATATATATAAGTATATAGTTACGTATATATGTTTAAAGTTACAAATTTGAGGTCATTGTCCTTGCTACTTACAGTTTTTAAGATTGTTTAAATTATTTTGGAAAGCATTAGCCATTGTACAACTATGTTTCTGAGAATTATAGACTCTTACCACCCATGTTTCTGATCTATGAGATTAGTCAGACATAGATATTTGATCTTCAAACACTTCATAAACCCGAGGAATATGGCATTTAAAGGTTTAAATATTAGTATTCTGTTGACATGAGACACAATTGCTCTTGACAGCACCAAGCTTTCCAGAATAAATGTTGGGCACTGATGACACTCCTTCTGGAGTCCTTTCTCTCCTCATCAAATGGCTTCTTGGGTAAAGAATTGACATCACCTTGACCACTGACTTTGGACATTCTGTACTACTGTGTTTGCAGGAGATAAACTTAGAAGACTGCTGAAACTTGCCAACCCAGGGTAAGACATCCTTTCTAGCCCCCTGCTTCTGTGTTGATCAGTCAGATACTTTAGGCCTTAGCCAAACCACATTGCCCCTGCTTCTCCTGTGAGACTTTGGGTGACTGTCCAGATTGTCTGCTATTTCTGTCTTCACTGCATCTTTTGGAAGTCGGTCCCTCGCACTTCCTGCCTACCCTAGTATTGTTATCCTCCTTCTCAGATCTTCAATGAAGTTGAAGATTAGACTGTGACAATTATTTTTCTCTCTTCCTAGATAGAAATATTAGGTACAAGACTTAAACTTTCCATCTATAGTAATCTCTGTTATGCATTTACTCTAGGACTGGATATGTAGTTCTTGCCTTTTGCTCTATGTTGCTTCACTGACAATGGGTCTTAAGTGTGTTTGTTCTTACTTTTCTGTCTCCTAACGCATACTTGATATTTGCTATATTTGTATATTATATAGTTCTGGATCAAGCCTTTAACTTTAGAATAAAGCAAAATTGTAGTGAGATATCCACCCCGCCCATGTTTGGGCATGGTCACAGGAGGTGACAGAGAGTGAGTTTAGGTCTGGGGTCCAGGCAGGTGGCTCGCTCTTGTCTGGTCAGGTCACAGGGAGCAGCCTGTTTGGATCCTTAGAGAAGAACTTGTGGCGGCCATCTGCTTCTTGTGTAAGGGACTCCTCCCTGAAATAAATTCTATTTACACTATATTTGAACATTGTCCCTTGAATCATTATCCCTGCCTCCCTGTGTGGAGGCAGAGCCAGATTATTAGAAGATTGCAGACCAGGTAGTTTGGTATTACAAGAGGAAACTAGGTAGAAGTTGAGGATTGCCATGTAATGCTATCCTCTGGATGTCAAATACTGTGACTCTCTCTGTGACTGTCTCCTCTCTCTCTCTCTCTCTCTCTCTCTCTCTCTCTCTCTTTCTCTCTCTCTCCCTCAGTCTCTCTCTCTCTCTCTCTTTCTCTCTCTCACACACACATTTACATACAAAGAGATAGCACACAATATAAATAAAAGTTGTTTTATTTACCATAAGTTTGCCCATATATATGTTCTCTAGCCCTCCTTACCCCAGGGCTCAAATTTTTCTTCTCTGGTATTACCTATTAAAGAGTTTCAGGTTCACCCAGAGATCAAATGATTCCTCATTCTGTCACAAATGGATGGATGATTATGTTGATCACACTATTGCCCTTACACAAGATTGGATTTTCTTATGTCTTTCAAGGCAACCTAGATACAGGGTGTAGTGTAGTAGCAGCCCTTTTACTGATTATGCCAGCATATTGTGGCATCCCATCTGTGAGCCTCAGGTGTTTCCTTCTTCTATCAATTGGTCAAAAGTTAGCCTCCATAAGGACATAGTTGTGAGTTGAAAGATAAACATTGAATAAACAGAAGTAAGTGATGAGGGAGCCTGGGCCATCTGTTCATTTAATTTATTTCTGCTTTTGGATCTGCTTCAGCCTGCTCCTTAATGTGTCACTTGCATCAAGTACTCAATTGCTATACCACCTGCCTAACCTTATGACTAAATTCAAAATAACTTAGCTCATTGGAGACAGTTCTGGCTGTATATTTTCTTTGTGTTTTTTTGGTGTTCAGACAGACTCAGATGTTAACATAAAACCAATTTTTGGCAGGTGAGTCTAGGGGCATAGCTAAACAGTGCATATTTGAATAGCTTGTGAAGACTTTGGATTTAATCCCCATTAGTGCAATTAATTAATTATTACTTAATTAATCTATACATCTCATATAGAAGGTGATTATCTACCCTATTAGCCAGAGCTTTGATTCAGAACTCATTAGGAACATCATATATCCACAGATTCAGCACAACAAATACAAGATTCCTACAGCATAATGGACTCTCTATATAAAGTAAATATAATGTTATAAGAAAGCCTGCAAGGTAAACTGGAGCTCTGAACATCATTCAAAACTAATGGTGTTCATAATTTCCTGTTTGCTCATGGGGAGTTATTTTGTAACATGAACCACAGAAGCTAATCAAGCATGTTGGCTCTTTTTGAAAAGTTGTATGATGGTATTACCTCAATTTGACTTTGCAGGTTTCCTTTCATTACTTGTATACCTCTTTGATTCTGTACTTTGTCAATACATACTCTGCCACCTGATTTCTCAAAGTCCAACTGGTCCTTTCCACTCCAAACAGTCCCCTTTGTACTTTCTTACCATATATACATGCGAGGTGACCCACTTCTTCTAGTTCCACTAGCTTCCAAAACTACACCACAATGTGGGAACAACTGTTCAAACACATTAACCTATAGAGAATACTTCACATTCAAGACACAACCAATTTGTACAATGAAAGTATTAAACACTAAGGGAATTACTAAAAAAGGGGCATTAGAAACTGGAAAGACCCTTCATGCTCACCATGGATAAGCAGAATACCTATTCTTAAAATGGTTATGTTATTAAAGTTATTTACAGAAATGGAGGTAGGAAAAAGAGAAGGGGAGAAGAGGAGGGGGGAGGAGAACAAGAGGAATCAGGAAGACTGAGACAGGTGAGGAAAAGAGGAAAGCAAAAGAGATACATTAATAGAGGGTATAGTAGGTAATTACCAATACGGAGTCAGGTAGAAATATAAGGGTATTTAATAGGGAAAAGCCTTACTTACAGAGCGAACCAGCCAGCCGGTGGTAGTCTGTACAGCAAGAAGCAAAGAGAAACCGAAACCGAAAACGCAGTCCCCCTACTCACTCTGACCACGCCCTCACAAGCCCTCAGGTACTCTTGTAGCCAGCCCCTAAGAAGGCGTGGCTACAGCTTCCCCTACAATTCCCCTTTTAGTCTAAAAGAGGATTAAAACTTAACAGTATAAAGGTAAAATATAACTAAACCCTAAAGTCATCTGAAAGAGGTGTCCAAGCCTGAACACCTCCTTCCAAACCGAACCATAAACAATAGGAAGCTATTCCTAACAAGGTATATACACTATCCTAAGTGACAACAATGGGGAAACGGGGCATAGCATTTTCTAAGTTACTTCCTGTTGAAATGGGACGATGATAGTCATGTGGGGTCCTGTAGAAAGAAAATGTTAGTATCCAGTCCATGTTAGATGGGATTTACTTGATTGAAGATCTCGCTTGAAATCCTCAACTTGATTGAAGTCAGTACCCGAACCTCTGGCCGGAGTGTCAGTTGAAATGGAGCAAGTTGGATCCAGTGCAGTCGAGGAGGTGTGGCCCATTTTCTTTCCAGGGTGTCCAGGGATTGCTGTCAGGCAGGTCTTCATTGGCTGTGTGGGAGTTGCCATTTATAAACCATTCGTCTATGAGGGTGTTTCTTAGAAGCTGGCTTTTCTACCATGGTAGCTGGGTACACTAATGGTGTACGAGTAACAACCTTAGAAGAATAGTCACGATACCTGGGTGGAGTAGGTGCCTGGGATTGGAGTGATTCTGCTTTTGAGGCATCCCATTGATCTTTAAGCCTAGCAATGATATCCTTTTGAAAAGTTTTAATCTCTTTAATCATAAAAGATTTTAAGCACGTTAGTGAATCTGTAAATTGTTCTAATTGCTCATCTATACGTTTTTCTATGTCTTTTATATGATCATCCTTAGACAGCATCTGGATGGCATGGAAACTGGCTTTTAGGTATTGGAGTCTAGATTCCAGGTTATGATTTGTTGGTTTTGAGTCCTTAGTAATCGACCGTATGGACCTATGTAATTTGTTAGCCCTGTACTGTAAATTATCTTCCAAACATTTAAATCTAGACTCAAATTTTTGATCTGCTACCTTGGATGCTTTAATAACTGATTGAATGGTATTGTCCAATTCTTTAACCCTATGTTAGGTATTTTGTACCGTTGTATCTAGTTGATGAGTAACATTGCCTATCTGAGTTTCTAGCTGGCTACAGATATTCTTTAGCTGGTCATGGTCTTTTGACAGCCTAGCCTCTAAGGCCTCAGACATGGAGGATCTCTCTGTGTTTATCTTATCATAAATATGCTGTATCTCATCAGACAGCTCTGTCTTTAGTGTATTGGACACAGAGCCAAGCTTATCATCCAATTTCTGTTTTATTTGTTGCACAATTGTGGTCTGACCTAATCGTAAAGCTGTTATTTTCTGTAAGTAGGTGGTGAGGTTATCCTTATCTCTATTCCTGAGTCCTCTGGCTAGTAATACTATTTGTACCAGCAAGCTAACTTCCATGACAGCATATAGGCCAATAATTGGCAAATTAGCATCCTCCTCAAACAGTGAATTTATGTAATAAGCAAAAACATTACCAATTTTAGCAAATGATAAATATTCCGCCATGATTTTACCTGATTTCTATTCTAGATGCAGTAAATATATTTGACCAGCAGGTAGCATAGGCCTTTAGTTATTTCGAGGCGTTTGGCAGCAGTCGGTCAGCAGTGGAGAGAGGTCACAAAAGCGCCTGCGCTTATCTCTAGGCAGCTAGAAACTGGGTGGATGGCTCTGAGCAGCTTAGCTGCTGTGGGTCAGCTGTTAGCCGGGAATGCCTGTGCAGAGAGGGTGCTTTTTGGGCCTAGGCGGCGGGCCCGATGGAACCCACAGCCTGTCCCAAATGGGGTGTGGGTTTCCAATATCCCGCTTCTGACAACCAGATATAGTAGGAAATTACCAATACGGAGTCAGGTAGAAATATAAGGGTATTTAATAAGAAAAAGCCTTACTTACAGAGCAAACCAGCCAGCCGGTGGTAGTCTGTACAGCAAGAAGCAAAGAGAAACCAAAACCGAAACACAGTCCCCCTACTCACTTTGACCACGCCCTCATAAGCCCTCAGGTACTCCTGTAGCCAGCCCCTAAGAAGGCGTGGCTACAGCTTCCCCTACAAGAGGGAGCAATTATAGGTAGGTTTAAAGAGAAATCTGTCACTAGGGGAATGTCCAGCGATCCACAAGGATGACCCCAATTAAGAATCTAGGCAGTAGTGGAAAGGATTCCTTAAATGACCTTCCCCTATAATGAGATTGATGACTACCTTAATTGCCATCCTAGAGCCTTCATCCATCAGCTCATGGATGCAGAGCAGGCATCCACACCCAAGTAATGAGCCAGACTCCTGGAATCCAGTTGTAGATAGGGAGGGGCGATAAGCAAAAGCGTCAAGACCATGTTGGAGAAACAGCTGACCTAACCAAATGATAGTGCAGGGACCCCAGTGTAAAGTTGGGGAATCAGCATTAGACAAAACCAAGCCTTCTGAATGTGGGTGTCCATTAGGAGGCCTGGGCAGGCTATGGGACCTCTGACAGTGGAATCAGTATTTATGCCTAGTACACGAATGGAACTTGGGAACCCATTCCCTATGGAAGAATACTCTTTCAGCCCAGATACAGAGAGGAGTGCCTAAGCCTTCCTCCAAATGATGTGACAGACTTTGATGATCCCCTATGGAAGCCCTCACCTTCCTTGGTAGTGGGTGGGTGTGGGATGGGGTAGGGGTGCACAGGAGGATGGGAGGGAGAAGGAACTGGGATTGATATGTAAATTAAGATTATTTCTAAATTAAATAAATTAATTAAAAATAAAGTTATTTACAAATACCTCAGTGTCTACAAGGCTAATTATGAGATGCAGCATTGGCTGCTGCTGAATCAGAAAACAAAGCAGCAATGTGGGAATTAGTGAATCAGTGTGTTACATAAGTGGGGACTGACAACATAAAATCAAGGTGTAAATATAAACTCTCAATCTTGTACAAGTTGTATTTTCATTTCTAAGGCTTTGATTTTGTTATTATAGTCATAAATTTATAAAGTGTAGTAGTAAGTATCATTTTTGGTTGTAGACTGTACTGGGAAATTCCATGCATTTTCTTTTTCTATTGTAACATCACTATTTGGTAAGACAAAAATCACTGCTTTTTAATCATTTTACAGGGCTATAAGTCATGAAGATCTACTTTGTCCCTTTAAAATTTATAAAGTTTGTAAACTTATTCATGTGGAGTAATTTAATACTCTTATTTAACAGGTAAGAAATCTAACCTCTATTCACATTCCTGGATTGCAGGAGGATAATAAAATACCTCCAGTGCCCATCCTAAATCTTTAAGCTACCATAATAACTCCAGAAAATGGGGAAAACATTAAACTATGGATCACCTTCATATTATGTGGTATATTCTATTTATTTTCATTCTCTAATTCAGGCTTCTAACTTGATAAATTCTTCCTATTAAAATGTAGCAGCTGATTATGATGATAACCACAGGTAGGATATGATAAAGAGGCAGAGGCAATAGGACCAATTGAAGGCCAGGATATGCTATAACTTTTAGGGCATTTGAAAGTATCTCCAAATACTAGGCCTAAAGGATCTTCAAGAGGGTTGGACTTGGAGGATGGGGAAAAACTGAGTGTTTATGAAGATCACTTAACAAAAACTAAAAATGCATCTATACAGTAACTCACTATGTAATAAACAAAATTTTTAATTTGAAAAAAATGATAATGGGCTTGGAATGTAGTATCATTTATGAGTAAATGTTACTCTTAGGAATCTCAGAATTTCGTACAAGAACCCCATTAGTATATCTTGGATAACATTTCCTAGGAGATTTTGGGCAGAGCTCTCAGTGGCCCCCAAAGAGAAACAGGATATGTCCATTGCTCTTGACTGAGAGAACTGAGTTATTAGACCCTGGGGCTGACACCATACACTTGGGTTGCAGATATTGATAAATCATACTACATGTGAACTGGATTGTCCCTTCTTGCTCGTGTTCCTTTATAATGCTGGAAGGTTACTATGCCGGCAGTAGAGAGAGAAAACCCATCACCGATCTTACTCAGCTGTAAACTATGTCTGTTACAACACTGACTCATTAGGCAACTTGTGCCTAATGGTAGAATAGTGCTATAACTCTTTGGGGGATAACCAATTACACTGTGATTGGATTTGAGTCCCACAGACAGGAGGAAGCACACCCTTGATACTACAAACATGCTCAAAAGCTCATGGCTGAGAAGAGCTCGGGACCAAAGAAGGGAACACACTGCCATGTCTACCTAAAAGAACTTGTTAAAGTTTATGTTTACAACTGTTCACTAGTGTACCTCTTAACCTTGGTCAGAGACACTCCTTAACTACATTGGGTAGTTAAGATCTATATCTGGTCAGTTCCAAGAGTAAGTGACTGAAGAGCACTCAGCCTTAAAGAGGACATTGATGTCCTGCTCATACTCCCATTCCCCTAAGGAAAATTATGGAAGAAAGGGTTGAAAGAATTTAAGAACTAGGGGATGTACAAGATCATCATGAAACACTGCCATATAGGTATTACACAGCCATTATCATCATGAACATAGTAAGTTATAGATACCCACATGAGACTCGCATTTCCAACTTCCCACTATGGAGAGAAGTGGTGCCTATGAGGACCCAACCCTTCTTCAGAAGCTCGTGTCCATAGCCTTTAACTGTTGCGAACAAAATGGTTGACAATTTTCTAAAGATGTAGCCACTGGAAGACTAAGTTAAATGAAGATTGGATTAAAATAGACAAGAAAGGGGGTAATACTTAGGGGTGTAGGAGTGAATGTGCAATATTTATGGGTGAAACTGACAAAATAAAGAAAAAATTACATATAAAGAAGCATGTCATTGTGTAGAAAAGAGCAAGGTGCCTGAAAAAAAAAAAGAAAGAAAGAAAGAAAGGACTGTCTTCTACCAAGACATGCCACAACACAAACATTACTCAGAATTCATTCCTAATAAAAGGAAAACAAAACAAACCAGCAAATCATGTCTAAAAAGAAAGGTGTCTCAGAGTAGTTTGTCGTAGTTATAAAATTATTGGGGGGATGGGAGTTGCAGTGAGGAAACCCAAGTATGACTCTGTATACCCTTAGCTTGTAGACTTTGAATCTAAATTTTGTATCTACTTGATATTTATGAGACCTCAGGAAATGCCACCAGCTCTTCTGATCGCAATTTTCTAGTCTGAGAAACAGAGACAAGAAATCTGGTTCTAGATTTCTCTACACGTGGAAGCTCTGCAGTGAATTTTCACTGTTTTGTAATTCTGTGTTAGTCTTTATGATAGTTCCAGAAAGGAAGACATTCCATTCATTTTATAGTCAGTCCTCGAATGGTGTCCCAAATTTCGGCATTAATGAGGTTAACAGTCAGCTGCTAACTAAATTAATTTGAAATTGCTAAATATTCACATGAATAAAATCCTTGTTTTCATGATGAGTCACTCACTAAAAAGAAAGAGCTGTTTAAGGTTGTGTAAAACATTGACTAATTATCTTTCAAAACTAAGAGTCCAGAGATATTTAAACTCCTTGCATTTCAGCAGCAGAGGAATTAACTCAAATCACCAAGTCATTTTATGGTTACGGATGGGACAAACATAAAGAAAAGCTCTTAGCTATGAGAAGGAGGTAACAGGACACAGGAGAATGACCCTATTCCCCATTTTTGCAGCCATTTATGAAATGTGGTGCTGTGAAGTGAACAAACAAAATCACGTATGGGGAGAGGCAACAGCTGTCTCTATAAAGACTTCGGCCTCCTGCAGTCCTGCATCCCAGAGGCAGAAGGGTTGGTTGACGACTGCCCACCATGCCATAGTTTATTGCTTCATTGACTGTGTTGCAAATGCTGACAACAGTTTACCAGCCCACAAAAGAAATAATTTGATTTACTCAAGTTCGTTTGCTAACACATTGCAGAGTCTTACGTGTCCTTGGTTAAATGGTGCCCTTGTAAAATTGAGAGGCAAAAAAATAAACTGTTTTCCCCTAAACCAAATAGATATAGTGCTGTGATGTGAAATTACTGGGGAAAAAAGTGATTTGGGGAAATTACAGTTCCTTGTTTAGTATGTATTGTGCATGCCCTACAGCCTTCCCTAACCAGTAGCTCCCAATTTCATTTAAATTGTAATGATTTCCTTTAAGGACAATTAAGTTGCCTAAGAGCAGAGCATGCATACTAATGCATCAGAGGCAGGGCTGAGTTTTGAAGAGAGTAATAACTGTTTATTAATATGATAATTAAATGTTAATGCTTAGCAACCTAATGATATCTGTTAAATAACTTAAAATTTGGTACCAAACCCTGGCAGATGGAAATCTATCAAAAAATAACAAAATGCAGCAAATATCAAAACAAATGATGCTAATCTGCCATTAAATTGCAAATATTTTTCTGATTTGCATCTCATAACAGAGGGTGTTCTTTTTCCCTCTTTCCTGCCACTTTGTGAGGTCAGCATACTTATCCATGCACATTCAAGATTTCATACTTGTGTACATAGATGGAAATTCAAAAGGAAGAAGCAATAAAAAGTAGAGATGGAGATGAGTGCCATTTTAGAATATCCTTTTACAACTATTCTTTTAATTATATATATATATATATATATATATATATATATTAGATTAAAAAGAAAAAAAGAAAGAAAACAAATATTTCCACAATGTGATATTTGACAGGGTCACTATTTATCCTTTCTTAACTGAGCACTAGCCTCAACCAATGTTAAAGGCTAAAAGGTAAAACAGAAATCAGCAGTGTACCCTTAAACTGATCATATGATGATTTGTTCTACTGTGAGCATAATCATATTCATTTATCTCATATATTAGAATGCAACTTTTTTTAAAGTCCTCAATGCTATTCACTGAATTAAGTGACCATGCCAATAAAATAAGAAAATATCAGTTAAAACTGCATCCTTAAACTTCTGTTCAATTCTTACACCATTTTGTTTGTCTTTATTCTCTTTTTCCTGCTTTTTCTCATACATGTCCGTTCTTCACACTCTTCTGTGCCATTGATGGATCACCTGACTAACTAGCATCCTCTGGTGAAGATGAGATGTTTGGTGAAATTCTGTCTGTGGAGTAAAGAACCTATGTGTATATGAAAGGAAAGGAGGCAAGTGCGAAGCAGCTGAACTAAGAAACTGAAGACCAGAAATATTCAGAGAATTTAATGATAAAGAATGCTTAGTTTTCATTTTTTGAGATTATAATTACATCATTCTCCCCTTCCCTATCCTACCTCCAAACTCCCTTTTATGATCCCCACTTCTTTTATTTCAAATGTATTGCTTCTTTTATAGCCTCTATTTTATTAATTAACTAATTAGTTAATGAATTAATGTATTTAGGTTTAAATTGTACTTTATTTTATTAACTGTTTTTCATTGATTTTACATACTGACCACAATTTCCCCTGCCTCTTCTCCTCTTGTTCCCTCGCCATCTACTCCTCTTCCTTAGTCTGCATTCAGAAAGGAGCAGGCCTCTCATGGGCTTAAACATGGGCTCCTATGGTCTTGAACATGGCACATCACTTTGAGTCAATGTAGAGCTCCTCCCAGTATATCAAGGGTTGGTGAGATATTCCAGCATAGAGAACAGGTTCCCTAAATACAGCTAAGTGCCAGGGACAGGTCCTTATCTCACTGCTAGGAGCCTTACAAAGAGACAAGCTACACAACTGTAACATACATGCAGAGGACCTAGTTTGGTCCCATGAAGGCTCCCTAATTGTTGGTCCAGAGTCCATGGGCCCCACTAGATAAGGACAGCTGTCCCTGGGTTCCTCCATCATGATCTTGACCCCTCTGCCTCATACAATCCCTCCACCCTTCCTTTAGGAGGACTCCATGTGCTTGGCTAGTGCTTGGCTGTGGATCTCTGTGTCTGCTTCCATCAGTTTCTGGATAAAGGCTTCTGGTAACAAGAAGGGTAGTCACCAATATGATTACAGGTCAGGTACCCTCTGTACTATTGCTATTGTAGTCTTAGCTGGGGTCCACCTTTTGGAATCATGGGGATTTCCCTGGCACCTGGTGTCTCCCTAAACCCAAAATGTCCCCTACATCAAGATGCCTATTTAATCACTTACCCTCTCTATTTTACCTTGAAGGGGCCTCCTGCACCCAGCCTGCCTAATCAGCTCCCTAAAGTTCCCATCCTCCATAAGGCCCCATCCCTAGCTTACCCAGGAGATCTCTTTTGTTTCCCCTTCTCGGGGAAATCCATACCTCCCTCTTTGGTTCCTCCTTGTTATCTGGCCTCTCTGGGGCTATGGATTGTAGTTTGATTATGCTATACTTTATTCCCTAATATCCACTTATCACCAAGCACATGCCATGTTTGTCTCTCTGGGTCAGGTTACCTCACTCAGAATGATTAATTTCTGGAGTATCAGGCACTAAATGAGACTGCAATGACCAGAATTGTGAGGTGAGTTAAATTAACAGACAAAAGAAAAGGATCAACTATGTAAAAGAGGGGAAATATAAGGAGAATAAGGAAATGAGATCTATTTTGAAGACAGCACTATTTTGTTAATCTAAACTCGGGAAAAGTTACTAAGGAGGTAGGAAAGAACAGTAAGTGATGGAAGGTTGCACTGAAAAAATACTGTGCCTCTGTTGCTCTTAAAGGGCTATGAATTTGGTGTAATTTCCATGAAAATAACCAAATTAATCAATATCTACTTTGTGCTACTTGTCAAAATATTATGAAATTCATGTCAGTCTACAAAAGTCTTTGGACAGTGAAAAGAATTCTAAGAAGAAAAACATCCTGGAGGCATGAAAACATAATTAGAGCTCATGTAGCACATTTACATACAGACACCAGACTTCAGACAGTACGTAAGAACATATTGCATTGTACACACGGTATTCTTTAACAAACAATGTTGGTGAAATTAGGACTAAATATGCATAGCAAAGAATCAGAGTCTTTTTCTCTCACAGGACACAAATGTTTAACATAAAGTATACCAAAGACATAAATATTAAAACCAATACTATGAACAAGAGAAAACATGTCAACCTACTGCCATGTGCAAACAAGATATTTAGTTAGGACCCCCAAAAAGAGGGACAATAGAGGTAAAATAGACAAATAGGATTATACCACAAAAAATATTTTTCACCTCCAAGAAAGTAGTCAACAGAATCAAAAGATAACTCATGGAATGGGAGAAAAATTTCAAACTCTTCATATAGCAAAAGGTATATTACATGATGTGGAAAGAACTATAAAACTCATGTAAAACAATCTTGTTTCTAATTTAAATAAACAAATTTTAAAAAGAACTATAAAAACTTACTATGAAAACAGGCATATAAAAATGAATGAAAGGACAAAACCATCTTCTCAAAGCAAATATGCATATAGCCAATAAATACTTGAAATATGTTTGGTCTTTCCAGTTCTCAGAGCTATTCACTCAAAATTGTCATTTCACCCTGGTTAGTAAGGATATCCTGTATAGGAATAAGAGTAAAACCAGGCAAAGATTCAGGGGAAAGGGAACAGTTAGACAACATAGGTGGGCTGCAATGTGGAAGACTCATTATAAAAAGTGTAAAAGTTCCTCCTAAACAAGGCACTAAAAATAGAACTACCATATGATTGAGGAATTCCACAACTGGCTATAAATAAAAAGAAGACAAAATCATTTTATTATGTTTGTTAGACAATTTTTCATAATAGCTAAAATGTGAAAACAAACCAGATGTCCTTCAGTGAATAAATGGATTTAAAATGTGATACACTCGCACATTACAAAACAATTCAGAAATACAAAATAAAGAAATAAATCTTATTATTTGGAGCACCATGACTAAAACTGAAGCCCATTTTGTCAAGTTAAATAAGCCAGACACAGAAAGACAAATACCACATGTTCTCACTCATTTGTGAAAACAAATAAGTCAGTCATGTTGAAAAATAGAATAGAATAGTTGTCACCAAAGATTTCTAAAAGCAGGTTAGAAGGGAAAGAAAAAGGATTGAAAATGGCCACAGAAACATCCTTAAATAATAGAATAATCTGTTAAAAATAATCCATTTTACATTTGGAAATGGTATATGAAAAGAGTAGAAAATCCCCGACGCATACAACCATCTATGGCTAAAGATATATAAATGTTTACTTTTCTTATTTGATTGTTACATATTGTAAAAATGTTTTCTATAACATTGTAAATTAAAAAAACTCAAATGAGATACTTTCAAATAAGTAGAGATGCACTCAATATAAAGGCAGGATTGGCATTGAATACTTAAGGACCATCTCTTGTTTCTGAAGATGAAGGGAGTAGGAAGAGTTCACTGTGTCTAAAACTCTGAAAAGAGGATTCTCACTATGCAATTCTTCAAAATTTTCCATAAGAGTTTTTAAAAGCCTGTTATTTACACTTTAATTCAAGCAACTGAATGTTTAGTGCATTTCTTTTCAAAACACTAAACAGTGGAATTCCAAAATAGAGACTGAGAGCTCTAGTGTCAATATGTTCTGTTAGTCTGCAGACTTATCACCCTCAAAGGTTGTAGTACTCTAGTTAGTCTTTCCTATTGCCAAATTCAGCCCCAAGTTACTGTCTGGGCATTTCTGAACTTCTCTAGGGTAGTAAGGATTTGGCCCCAGGTTCATCTGTTTGGCTTCTGACCAAAATTGCACTGACATTTTCTCTACCTCCCTGTAAAGATGACTGATATCCATAATGTAACTGGAGAAATCATTTCTACTGGCAAACAATTCTATTCAGAAAGAGGAATAAGCATTATTTCATTTTAATAAAGCATTTCATGCATCATGCTTTGACTTTTTAGGTCATAAATTTTATAACAAGAAGTAAAAATAAATACACATAGATTAAAAAAAGGATCGCTTTTGCCAGAAATGCTTGCTTGTTATTCAGGAATTTGAAATTTGCACTAATACTTTACAAGCTTAAAAATGATGATTTAATGGATGCTTCCCAAAAAATAAATGAGGTTAAAAAAAGGACAGATCTCTAGAAATGGAAAATAATATTTAAATTAAGTTTGAAATTAATTAAATTTTGCTTCTTATTTTTGTTTTCATTTTTTGTACACACAAAGGATATGTGTAAAAGTTTAACCATGTAGATCTAGTATAGACAAAAGATTATAATAAAAATGTTTCCAAGGAGGCCTCACCCTCCCTGGGGAGTGGATAGGGTTGGGATGGAGGCTTGCTGTGGGACATGAGAGGACAGGAGGGAGAGGGAACTGTGATTGGTATGTAAAATAAGATTGTTTTTAATTTAAATAAAATTTATTTTAATTTCTTTGGTGAAGAGGATTGTAAGCTGGTAATCCTTTGCTCTATGTCTAAAATTCATATATGAGTGAGTACATACCATGTTTGTCTTTTTGTGACTGGGTTACCTCACTCAGGATGGTTTCTTCTAGTTCCATCCACTTGCCTGTGAATTTCAAGATTCCATTGCTTTTTTCTGCTGAGTAGTACTCCATTGCATAAATGTACCACATTTTCTCAATCCATTCTTCAGTTGAGGGGCATCTAGGTTGCTTTCAGGTTCTGGCTATTACAAACAATGCTGCTATGAACATGGTTGAACATATGTCCTTGTTGTATGAACATGCATTATTTGGGTATATACCCAAGAGAGGAATGGCTGGATCTTGAGGTAGATTGATTCCCATTTTTCTGAGCAACCGCCATACTGATTTCCAGAGTGGTCTTACAAGTTCACACTCCCACCAGCAATGGAGGAGTGTTCCTTTTTCTCCACATCCTCTCCAGCATAGATTGTCATTGGCATTTTTGATTTTAGCCATTGTGACAGGTGTGAGGTGGTATCTCAGAGTTGTTTTGAGTTGCATTTCTCTGATGGCCAAGGATTTTGAGTACTTTCTTAAGTGTCTTTCAGCCATTTCAGATTCCTTTGTTGAGAATTCTCTATTTAGTTCTGCACCTCACTTTTTAATTTCATTGTTTGGTGTTTTGGGGGGTAGCTTCTTGAGTTCATTGTATATTTTGGAAATAAGCCCTCTGTCAGATGTGGGGCTGAGCAAAGGATTACCAGCCTACAATCCTCTTCACCAAAGAAATTAGGAAACATGAAGTACTCTAGGGGATAAATGCATGGACCCCAGGAATGGGAAGGGGCATGAACTCCTGAGCTAATTGGGAGCATGAGGGTATGGTAGGGGGAGCTGCCAGAATGAGAGCAAGAGAAGAGGGGAGGAGAAGAGGAAATGGAGGAGCAGGAATATTGAGTTGGAGGAAGAATAGAGGAGAGCAGGATGAGAGATACAGTATTAGAGGTTGTCATTATAGATCTGAGGAGAGATCTGGCACTAGGGAGATTTCTAGAGATCTACAAGGATGACACAAACTGACAATCCAGGCAATGGTGGAGAGGATAACCTAAAAGCCCCTCCCCTAAAATGAGATTGATGACTACTTTTATGCCATCCTAGAGCCCTCATCCGGTGGCTGATGGAAGCAGAGGCAGACATCCACAGAATACACACTGAACTGGAAATTAGTCGCAGAGAGGGAGGAATGGAGATCGACGGGGTCAGTACCTAGGTCCACCCTCGTGTATCGAAGGGGTCTGTACCAGGTTGGAGAAACCCATGTAAACAGATGGCCTGAACAAGGGGGAACACATCGACCCCAGATGCTGTCTGAGAGGCCAGTACAGGACTGATCCAGACCCCTGAACGTGGGTCAATGAGGACGCCTCTGCACTCTAGGAGGCCACTGGTGTGAATTAGTATTTTTCCCTGGTGTAAGAAGAGACTTTGTGAGCCCATCCCACGTAAAGGGATGCACTCTTGCCCTGTACACATGGGGAAGGGCTTAGGCCCAGCCCAGGATGATGTGATGGACTTTGGGGAGCCCCTGTTGAGGGACCTACCCTGCCTGGGGAGTAGAGAGTGGATGGGTTGGGGGAGTATGTCGGGGTGGGGTAGGAGGGATGAGGGGAGGGAGAGGGAGAAGGGATTGACATGTGAAACAAGCTTGTTACTCTTTTGAACTAATAAAAAAATAAATAATTTAAAAAAATGTTTCCAAGGAAAATTATAAAGGTCTTTGTTTCTAAGTTTTTAGCTCAGGAAAAGCTAAAAGCAAAGGCTATGTAGGGACAATACAGATTACTCCAATTTTTCCTGATAAGTTTAATAGGAAAAACACATGTGCCAATGATGTCAAATGAGGTAGAGTTGATTAGAAAATTCTTCCAATATGTAAATTTATTAAGCGTCTAAGTGTGAGTAAGACATTTGTACCTCATTTCACCTTGTCCACTCTATATTATTGTTTTGTTGTTTAGCAATATTTTCTACAGTTTGGTTGTGAGCATATTCTTTAATGGCTGAGTAATCTTTCTAGCCTGAGACAGGTCCTCCAGGCTAGATGACCCAGAGAACCAAACATAACCAGAGAAAAAGAAAGTCAATGTAAGGATACCTAAGGATATTCTGCTGTACTCATAGCTTTGTACCTAGTGCAATCTCATTAGAGAGGCTACATCTGGCAACTGTTGGAAACAGATGCAGACCCAGAGGAATACTTTAAGCAGAGCTTGGGGAATCCTGAGAAGATGTGGGAGAGGATTGTAGGAGCCAGAGGGGTCAAAGACACCACAAGAAAACTCACAGAATCAACTAACCTGGGCCTCAAAGAGACTAAACTGAAAACCAGGGATCCTGTATGGGTCTAACCTAGGAAATTGCACATATGCTACAGTTGTGTAGCTTGGTCCTTTTGTGGGACTCTTAACATTGGGAACAGTGACTGTCTCTGACTATTTTGCTGGCTCTTGTGTCCCTACACCTCACACTGAGTCACCTTGCCCAGCTTTAATACATAGGGAGGTACTTAGTCTTACTGCAACTTGGTATGCCATATTTTGTTGGTATTCATAGGAGACTTGTCCTTCCCTGAACAGAAAGGAGGAGGAGTGGATTGGAGGCTGGGGACAGAGGGGGATGGGGGAAAGGAGGGAGAGGAAACTGCAGTCAGGAGGTACAAAGAAGTCCTAATAGAACTTTGTACCATAGACCTTATAAATTATTATATGTGTTGCCATGAGGTAGATAATATCTAAAAAAGTCAAAAGTTTCACCCTAGAAGTAGAAGCATTATGATTTATTTACTTATTATTATTTACTATTTCATTTTTTTACACAAGGTCTTACAGATCCAAAGACAGCCTTGAACCTGCTAAAATAGCAGGAGATTACAACCTGCTCTTGATTTTCCTGCCTCTATCTACCCAATGTTGGAAATTCTTGCTTGGTTCACTTAAATGACTCTTGATGGCAGTTATATTTTAGGGTAATCGAGAGTCATTCAATTGTACATAGGGCTGTTAAATAAGAAAAAACTCATGAATAGTCTGGTAAACACAGCCAAAAACAGCCAACTACCAGTGGCTTGTGAGGTCATTGTCATAGAAGAGTATCTACTTTGTTGCTTTCCTAAACCACTGCAGTGTCTATTAGCATTCTAAATATGTATCCTTATCCTGCATATAAAACTTATAGCCCTTTTAGAACAAGCTTCTTTCTGACGTAGTTGGAGACTTCTACAGAAATCTACAACTAGTCAAAATGCAGACAAAAACTGACTCTGGTGTGCCCCATACCATTACCACATCAAAAACCCAACCTCTATATCTGAGGCTCAGGAAATACCATGGAAGTGGAAGCATAAGCATTGTAATAGCCAGAAGACGAAGATGTTCTCTGTGAGATTGTCATTTCTATATGGCAGGGAAGCTATCCGCATAAAATCTCAAATTTTGATCACATAAGCAAGACCTTCAGAATAATGTCAGTTGGCAAGTAAATGTAGATGGCAGATATCGCAACAAAAACCTGACCCAAATGAATAGCTATAGAGAATTAATGGCCACTGAGAGAGGCAGAATATTGCTTCTTTAGGGCAAAATCCCCTGATAGATTATTCACTTCCATGTGGCCATCCCTAAACATACATACATACATACATACATACATACATACATACATACATACACAAGTACATATCAATGTATGAAAGATAGGAGTGTGAGAAAGCAGAAGGGGACAAGTGAGCGGCGAGGTGGTAGAAATGGCTCCAACACAGTACTCAGGCATGAAATTACCAGAAAAAAAAATTTAATCATTTAAAGAGATACAGACTTCACTAGCTCCAGGCCACCACTCAGCAGCAGCAGCAGCTCCCCACCTCCCAGGTTCTGTGACTGATAGGGACAGGCATTAACCAGGAGCACCAGGGACTCTAGCCCTACACCAGAATACAGTAACAACTCTGCTCCATGCCATGCAGCAGGCAGGGGCAGAAGTCAACTAGGAACCACCTGGTGACTATAGCCCAGGGCCATCACACAACAACAGCTGCTGACATGCCATGCAGCAGGCAGGGGCAGGGATCAGCCAGAAGCCTGCCAGGGACTCTAGCTCCAGGCTACCACACAGCAATATCAACAGCCACCCCCCCATCCCATGTCATATAGCTGGCAGAAACATGACTCAACTAGAAGCTTCCTGGGACTCTAGCCCCGGGCAGAGACAACAACTGCGTCACACCATGCCATGTGGCTGGCAGGAGCAGGACTCAACTAGCAGTGAGTGAGCACCAGATATGGGAAAGAGAGAGAAAGGTGAAATGAGACATGTGCATGGAAGAGAGGCAGACCTGAAGAGGCTAGGGAGGTGAGGAATTGGCTGAACCAGATCTCCTACTAGTTCCCAGGGCCAGAAGTCTGGGTCTGGGTTCTTCTAAGGGTCATGACCCGGTCCATGACCTGATGAAGTCAGATAGGATCGGGTTGTACAGAGTTGGCCCAGGAGCTCACTGGGTGAAGCACTCAGGAGAGAGGACCCTGCACGTCATCTGAGCAGTACAACAGCACTGACTCTGTTCACCGGGGCACAGGCAAGCTGGCCCTGAGCCCATGAGAATGAGAGAAAAGGTTGTGCCCCTTTCTTCTGCCATGTGGTAGTGTGGGTGAAAGAAAGATGCCCTCCTCCTCTCAACCTTCATCACCATCAACACTAGGAAAAACAGGTCCTCCTGCTCACCTGGACAGCAAAGTGGAGCTGATCCTGTAGACAGGGGCCCTGATAAGCCATCCCTGAGGTTTTGAGAAGGGCAAAGCATGGTAAGACCTCCTTTGCCTACTGCAAAACTTGGGAGAGTAGGCCCTGTACCTCACCTGGGCAGTACAATAGAGCCAACCCTGTTGGTGGATGTGTGGGTGAGCCAAGCCCAAAACTGTGAGCATGGGAGAGCTGCCCCCACTAGCCATTTGTCATGCAGCTGTGTGGGTGGGCTGAGAGATGCTCTGCTTCTCCCTCACCCCTCATGCCCTGTACCACTCTAGCAAGCTAACTCTTGCCCTGAACCCTGCATCTCACTTGGACAGCACAGAAGAGATGACCCTGTTCATGGAGTTGTGGGTGAGCCATCACCCAAGTTGTGAGTGTGGGAGAGCTGTCTCCCTTAGTGATCATAAGCCTCATAAGCAGAGGAGAGATCTTCAACCCTGCTGCCCATCAAAGCCTGTAGCAGGTAGAAAAGCAGGTCCTGAGTTCATAACAGCAGAATAATTGTCCCTCCCACTCAACAGCTGCAACACTTGGAAGAGTGTCCCCTAGACCTAGCCTGGGCAATACAGTAGAGATGGCCCTGAAAATGTTGCTGTGGGAAAACCAACCCTGAAGAAGTGAAAGCAGGAAAACTGGCCCTGCCTCTTACTCATTGCTACAAGGGGTGAACTCACCAGGGCAATGCTGGAGAGTTCATCCTAGTAGTGAAGACCAGGGAGAGCTGGCAGGCTGACCAACCCTGCAACTACCCAGGCACAGAACCAGGGTTGTGAGTTGGCCAACCACAGCGCCAACCTCATCTGTGATTTGCTAGAGAATGTGAAGGGAATGGTACAGCAAATCCAAAGTTGGAGGATCTCCACGACTCAGGGCAGCAACAAGATGTCTAGTGAGAGTCTCACTGAGGGCCCAGCATCGATGGTATAGCAGAGACCAGGGTCGTAGAACCAGACCAGTGATTCTTTGCAACGAAACCTGCATTTTAAGATGTATGGATAAAAAGGTACTGTGTGATACATTTTAGAGGAACAAAGAAGTCAGTGTTGTTAGTAGTAAAAGATTTGGACTAATACTTTGAGATAATGATTTTGGAGAATTGGAAGAAAACAAAAGCAAATTACTATCATACAGTATTGAAATGCTATATCAACAGAGACAAATAGAATAAGGGAACCTCTCCCTTACTCATACCATCACCAGTTCAGATTCACTAAGGTTTCATGTTAAAATTTGACTTCTCCTCTATGTGTCTGTGTGTCTGTGTGTCTCTCTCTCTATGTGTGTGTAACAGTCTCTTTGTGTGGTGAAAATTTTTTCAGGTGACTTGTTGAGTTGGCAATCCAGGTAGTGTATCTACCTAATTCAAAATGACAGTTAAATGTTGGGTTGTTGATTTCTCTAATAACTACAGAGGGAAAACCGGTAATAATCAAAAATCTATAATCAGAATAGTCTTGATAATGTCTCACAACTACCTTTAGAATGAAAGACATTCTTAATGCCTCACAGGCAGATGAAAGTATGTAGAGGCTGATGAGCAGTAGGCAAAGATTAGATCAAAGACTTAAGTAAGCCCCTTAGGAGACTTCCCTTAAAATAGTTGGATTCTGCATTTAGAAGTGAGTTTTGCCCTCAAGCATCTATCATCAGAGGTTATCATCACAACCACAGATGTATTTTGGAGTATTCTCCTAGAATATGGAGGGAATTCAATGGTGAACAATAAAGAAGTTCATGTGTTGTTCACACCCTCTTCCCTAATCAAAATCAAATATAAAACATTGATTTAGTGCTATACTCCAAGTTCACAGACATAGCATTACCTGAACACATTACACTAAATGTGGAAGTCAACAACAAAAGCCAAGCAACACAGAACAACTAAACCATTTAGAAATTTAATAATACTTCTTACTAAATAGATTAAATTGCAACTCAAAATTAAACTATAGAAATACACTATAACAAGGCAATAGCACAAATGAGAGCTAACCTGTATGTGAAAAGTCTTAGAGAGGCATAATTGGAAATCAGCAGCTGGTACCAAAGACCAGAAAGAAAAGAGTAATCCTGAAAACTAGAGGGCCATTCCAAGGTATAAAAATAAGGAACAATGTGGATGTTCTGTGCCCATCTCCTGCCAGCACTCACATTTGCAGACAATGTG
Organism: Cricetulus griseus; assembly: GCF_003668045.3. NCBI lineage: Eukaryota > Metazoa > Chordata > Mammalia > Rodentia > Cricetidae > Cricetulus > Cricetulus griseus. The sequence goes on along the minus strand of NW_023276807.1, from coordinate 246,398,801 downwards.
TTTGGGAAAAATATTTTCCCTAAGCAAATGGAAATGTTAAAGGATTAGATTCTCCTAAACATAATAGATTATTGCCATTACCCATGCCCTCCCACAAGAACTAAAACAGAACCCACAAGTCTGCTAGGTGAGACACACTTATGTTGCAGGACACTGAGAAATCAAACTGCAGATGAGCTTGAGGTTTTCTCTGTTCCAGATAGCATTCATTGTGTAGGAAGGTGCTATGTAAGCCACTGAGAGACAAAGTTTACCATTTTCCTAAACAGTGTGGACTCTGTAAGCTACAATAGTGATTTGCTTGGCAAGATATGTCTCTGCTGGGACTGGTAGCATGGGTGTTATGTGGATAATAATCTCCATTTTTATTTGATGTGAGGCCCATTTGTCTATTAATAGTTATTTTATAAATATTTTGATCTCTCAATGATCATAATGCTTAAAGATTTTAAGATAGGAGGGATCTTATTCATGGTAAATTAAACCTGGTCAAATGGAGGTCATGAGACCTAGAGAAGAACTTCTCTTTTAGGAGTGGACATCATGTGTCAAACTGCCTTTTAAACATTTCTATTTTTAACCTCAAATTAGCATTTCTGTCAGCCATCATCAAAAATGTTTGCAGTAGGTGGTATTTAGTTTAGAGCCTTATATGTGAGCAAAATAAGGCAAAACTGTAACTTTAGGTCTTCTCTAAATAATGCATCTATATCATTTCTCCAAAGCTTGGCAGGAGCATATGGAAGATTGAATAAAAAAAAAGAATCAGAGATTGCATAATTTTGTTATAAAACTGTCTTTTAGACATGCTATGACCATTGCATTCTCTAACTCACTGGTCTTGTAGTTACACACACAAGACCTGAACAAGACTGTGTCTTCCACCATTTTATCATGCATTAGGGAGGGTTCACCGATGACTCTAGCTTGTGTTGAGAAAACAAAAACAAACAAAAATGAACAGGGAAACTGGTAAAGAGTTATAACTTTCATACAAAACTCAAGTAGTAGTTATTTAGAGCAGAGTCAAAATACAAATTAACAATATGAGCTTTGAAGGCTCAGCTGTTAATCCCATTGGCTGCTCTTTTAGGAGTCATGAGTTCAATATCCAGCACTCACATGGTGGCTTACAACTGCCTGTAATTGAACACCCTCTTCTGGAATTCAAACATGCAGGAAAAGTACTCATATACATAAAATATGTAACTAAATACATCTTAAGAAAAGCAATATGAGAACATGGATTCTGTGCATTTTACAATGAGACATTTGTTATTTTTCTTGTTATTTAGTTACAAAATATCAGTTGTATCTCATTATTCTATGCTTTCATATTTGAAAGCTATTTGACAGATGATCAGGCTAGACTTTCTTAAAATGCTTAAAGTATTATGATCATTGAGAGATTAAAATATATTTATAAAATACTTATTAATAAACAAATTATAAAAATCAAAGTATTGGATGAGCTCTCACTATGACACTTCTTGGATAGGACTTTTCTTGGGTATTCTCTGGTTGCTCTGTGTTGTGTCCTGCAGGCCCCTTCTCATGTTCCAGCAGCTACTTCAACAGTGTATTAGAAACCAATGACTTTGAACCACACCAATGACTCTGCAAAGAACACTTGCAAGTAAAGTTGCATGGACAGAGGGATTTACTGTATGACTCTCCGTGTCACACTACAGCTTCCACGATGAGATTCTTTTTGTTTTCATTTGTTCTCTTAAATTTTTTGAGTGGTGGGGTGCAGGATCTGGAGGGTAGATGTGAAGGAAAGGGCAAATGAATGGGATCAAGATACATGAGGTAAAAGAGGCACAGAATAATAAAAAGAAAGAGAAAACAAGATGAGAATTTGTGCATCAAAAAGAGTAGTTGGTGTGATCTGAAATAATGCTTTAAATACTAAAGAAATCTACCCAAGTAAAGAAGCTTGTGACTGACTGGGTGTTCAGTTTCTAATGATTTTGCATTGTGTCTTATGATGCTCAACTGGCCCGAATGATTATTTGTTGAATCAGAAACTGCATCATTAAAACAAACAACCAAAAACTCTAGGATCTGATCAGTATTAAAATGAAAGGAAGAAAAATTAAATGAGTGTACAGAAGATCACACCCCAAATATATATATGGAGGAATAAAAGGAAACAAGTTCCAGAAGAAAGGAACCCCCTGGCCCACCAGGCACTGGTTTCTCAGTATAATAAATATGTACACTTGTTTCTGCCCTCTTTCTGCTCTCTCAAGGTGTTACTTTCTTTGAATTTGAAATGAAAACTCTCCAAAAGAAAAGGTTTGATTGATGTGTTCCTAGATCATTTGCCTTGCCATTCTAACCACTGACCTTTCATTTGAAATTGAAACAGGACTGCCTTTCACACAATGCTACTGCAAGTGTTTGCCAGGATTGCAGTTTGAGTGATACCTTACATTGTGTGAATGTAATTGTGTGAATACAGGGAATGCACATAAAGCAGAAACAACAATAAAAACATTTGAATCCACAATACTAACTGACAAATCTTAAAGCCTTTTTAATGATTTATTTACAAATACTTTATTAATCATGTTGCCTTTTCTGTAATTATTTAAACATTCTATTATGAACTTGATTACTACAGCTTTTATTTCTTTGTTACACTTAGGACTCTTTTTTACTAGATTATAGACATGGAACCACTTTCTAGGACAATATGCTTAAGATAGTGCATAATATTAGTTAACTATTTCAAAAATATATATGAATAAGAGACAATTGGTAGCAGTGTTTGAACATTTAGTGTACACAAAGGCTACCAGGAAACTTTGTTAAAGAATACAGACCCCAAGCACAGTTTAGTCCATGGAGTATTTCCTTCATTCACTCAACTTTCCAGGTCTGTACTTGGATTCAGTCCTTACATATGAATTTGAGAAATTAAAGTATATCTGTCTCTGAGTCAGCTATTTCTGGCTAACCCATTTATTACATCTTAACCTATTAATAGAGTTTAATGTCTCCATTTTACTCTTATTTCAATTCAAAGGGAAGAGAGTTCTGCTGTAGGGGAGTCAATTAAATCTCTCATTACTATAAATATGATGAAGGTAGAACATTTTAAATTACCATAAATCCTGTAAGGTACTTGCAGGCAGATTTAACTGAGAGCTTAGGAGAAGAAATTGCATTCAACTACACAGATGTAAACTGTCATGCAGCAGGGGGCTTCATTTATGGAATTTTCTGAGTGACAGTTCTATACCCAATAATAGATCCCACTGACTTGAAGACGAAAGTTTGTAAAGTGATCAAGCCACATTATTTTCTTATCTGGATCCATGAAAGCAAAGTCATTTACTTCAACCTTCAATTGATTGTTTTAATATCCAAAACTCATTATTTACTGTATTTATTTAATAAGAAGCAGTTGAAGGTCTACCATGTGATAAAAATTAACTTGTTATTCTTTTTTTCTTTATTTTATTTTATTTTATTTGTTCAAATTAGGAACAAGCTTGCCTCAGATGTCAATCCCTTCTCCCTTTCCCTCCCCTCCCCCCAACATCCCACCTGCCCCTAGCCATCCCCTCTTTACTCCCCAGGCAGGGAAGGCCCTCAAAAGGGGCTCCCGAAAGTCTACCACATCATCCTGGGCCAAGGCTTTTATTGAAAGAATACACGTCAAATTTCTCACAAAGTAGAAAATAATATTTCTATTATAAGATGAAATTCAGTATTACCCTTTCCATCCAAAAACATCCCAAAGTTTTGTCTATATTTTGGCATCAGAGACAGCAGGTGAGTTGACCAGCATTTCAGTTTATATTTTTGGACATTATTCAGTTAAACATAGATTATCAATTCATATGAATTTGGAACCACTCAAATAATTACATTCTAGAATGGAATAATTATATTTTAGTCTACATGCTTATCAAAGGATCCACTTATCAAGGGGTCTGCCCTGCTTTAAAAGCCTTAATGTTGTTTTACTTCTCCATAGGACTTTATAGACATTCTAAGAAAAAGAATCTCTTCTAACATGCCCAACATAATTATTTAACCAAAGGGAAAAGAGTTCAGAATACTTTGACCTAGTAAAAATATATTTTCTTTCAAAATAAATATATCTGGAATTATTTAAATAATATACATCTTTGACAAAATTCAAAGAGAATTAAAAATTGGTGATGAATAAAATACATGTCTTGGTAAAATTGATCCAGTACTGTATTTGAAAAGATTTAGTATTCAGATATAAAAAGCATTCATAGTTCTTAAATCACAAAATGTATGGATATTTCTTTTAAAATTTCAATGATATGCTTCTCTGTCAGAATGAGTTTACCATTATTTCTCCAGGAAAATCTTGTTTGCTTTTTATCAATTTTACTTGAAATATCTTTTATAGATCTGTAACCCAGATAAATTTGCTTTACACAATTTTCTTTTCTTCCAATGGAAGCTAACACACACACACACACACACACACACACACACACACACACACACACACACACACCCATAGACATACAAACATATGCACAAAGACACACACACACACACACACAAACACACACACACACACACTTGTGCACCAAACAATTTTTGTACACACACACACACACACAAACACACACACCCTGACCAAAGATATTAGATGGAAAGGAATCCCATCATCCAGGGCAAACAAAAGGAGACTTTAAAATGACCTGAAAAGATTACAGTTAAGCACAAATAAAGGAAAGGAAATAAACAAAACCAGTGAGATATGTAGATAGCAATCTCTTAATGGAAAAATAAATAAGTTCATGAGAGATCTGTGGGAAATAATAGGATAGAGAGTGACAAAGACCTTATGGTGAGAAAGCCTTTTAATGAGAAGTTGATTTTGGTAATTAGGCGTTTTGATACTGAAAATGCAATCAGATATAAACAAGGGAATGCTGACAGTTTGAGGTTATGTTGCTTCTAAAAGGTCACTTTTGAATTACAAGACAGTCAAATACAACACAGTTTCACTCATTCAAGGATTAAGACCCAAAATGATACATAGAAAGAATTAAACTTTTGTAGGCATGAAAATAAATAAGAATATTCACATAAACATTTACCCCAAATCAACAGAGGGGATGACAAAGATACTTAACAAAAATATTGTGACCTGTCAGACATGTTAGTGAACTGTACGGTACATACTTCCTCTCTTCTGTCTCTTCCATTGATCCCCAAATACACTAGGTAAGCAGAGGACAGGATTCATTATATATGTAAAAAGCTCACATTTAGACTCATACTCAGGGACCACACTTGCCACACTCTTTGCTATTGCCTTCTTCCATTTCATCACAACATCTCCCCAGTGAGAGTTTCTACATGTCTTTTCTTCATCTCCTTCTCCTTCCTCATTTTCTTTTGCTTGTTTTGTTTTGTGGTCAGGACAATATATTGATATGATTATAATAATTATGTGAAGTTTCTTATGCCTTCCTTACCTCTGTGAGAATCTTCATGATTTCTTAATACATTGTTGTGGTAGTGTGGACAGCTCTTAAACCACAGTGGTAAGCCCAACAGCTTCTGAACTTTCGCCTATGAAGAAAATTCCCTTCCTTATGAATTCTGATGTAGTTATTTTCCCTTCTCTCCACTTAAACTTCTACTGGGTATTGAGATGGATGACAATTTACCCTTCTCCTGTGAGCTTCTAAATCAATTCAAAGATATAGCATTATGATGTTCAAAGCCATTATGCTGTCACTAACAAGCATTTTACAGAGAGAAGTCCAGGGTGAACATAAGCTTGGCTTGTTTATTTGTTTCTGAGACAGAGTTTCAGGGTATATCACTGATGTCCTGATGCTCACTATGTATACCAGGCTGGCTCTAACTCACAGGGATCCACCTTCCTCTACCCCATGAGTGCTGGGATTAAATGCATGTGCCACCACTAATGTCTAGCTTGGCTTTTGTATGGTGTTGCCCAGGCTAATTTGAGAATAAGTTTGAATCTACATAACAAAACCATTTCTTCTGGCCCTGGATAAGAGAAAAAGGAAATATCTGTTTGGCATCTATTTAGATCAAAGCACTTAGTTGAGTTAAAGGTGGGCATGGTAAGTTAAATAGAAGAGGGGAGTTTCATTAGTAGATATCCTGTTTCATTGAGATTATGACTCTCTAGACATAGTTCCTTTCCCAAAATAGTGAATTTAAATTGGGAAACGTGTAAATTGTTTATTACTAAATTGAGTATTAATACAGAGTTCTATTAGGATTTCAGGATCCTAAGTAATAATGATACTACTTAACTTGAGACTTTTTTATTTTTATCTTATTTTATATTCAAGCTGGATTTTATGCAAAAGCAAACACCAGCATAAGCAACTAGTTCTAACAGGCAGCAAAAATGAGAAAAAGGAACAAATGTGTATCTTTCCTTATGACCACCTAACTGTGATTGCACATATCAATTTATTCAATGGAACACTGACCCAAACTTCATTATTTTCTCACTGAATTAAGGGTTGAAAGTGTAGCCTTGTATTGTTGTAAAATGTATGAGAGAGACAGAGAGACACACAGCGCCACACACACACATGAGAGAGACAGAGAGAGAGAGAGAGAGAGAGAGAGAGAGAGAGAGAGAGAGAGAGAGAGAGAAGGGGTGACACTCACATATTTAATAGTGCTTCTTTTAGGAAAAACAGTTTTCAAACTAGATAAAAGTACTTTTTATATTTGTATGGTTTGACTGACACCAGTGCCACCTCGATTTCTCATTGTTTTTTTTTTTTGTTGTTGTTGTTGTTTGATTGCTATTTCTGTCTATGTGTGGGAGAAGGGTGCACTGATCCTGCTGTACTGTCTGGTCAGCTTCACCTGCTTCATCATGCTTATTGGAAGCACTTACAAAGTCTTTTGGCTGTGTGAGATCCCTTCTCACCATATCAATTTAAGGGAACTTGCATACATGTCATAAACTTATGTGTGTGTTTATTATACATGTATACATACATATATTCCATTATTTTAGTTCTATCTTTAAGGGCATCAATTAATATCTATCTCTATCTATAAGAAAATATAGATATATGTGTTATTGAGATGTGACTAACATACAAAAGGTATACATCCTTAAGGCATGTGCTTTGAAGAGTTTAGAATATGTACATACTTGTGTAACTATCATCATCATTTATGCCGAGGCTTACCAGTAACTCTGAAGCCTTCACTGCCTGTTTTGCTACTATTCTCTATGTCATAAGAACACTTATTATAGGATTCATCCCCTGGGAAACTTTTTAAAAGATAATGATTTTCACTTATTCCTAGAAAACTTTATACATTTATACGATGCATTTTGATATCTATCCACCATCACCTCTCACTAACTCTACCTCCTGCCACACACCCTGAATGCATCTCCTTCCAAAATCCATTCTCTCCTTTTATGTTGTTATTAATATTGCAATGCTTCTGATCATAAATTCATGTGTATGTGGCTGTCCACTGTGGTAGGGGCAAAGTGTTAATACTCATGCCTAAAAGGAGAGCAGCTATCAACTGTCAAAAATTTCTCCACCCTTTGCTGCCTGTGCTAGAATTATATTGCTTTCACATTGTGTAGGCCTTGGAAATTATCTACAAATGCAATGAATGTTGTTAATTAACTAGAGCTACTAGTTAGTACAGACAATCTCTATAACAGTCACCATGTACAGTTGAGCTTGTACCTGTTAACTAAAATTTCCCTTATTTTAATGCCTCACAAATGCTACTCTACCCTCTACTTATATGTCAGCTGCATTCAGGTTTGTCATAAATGTCCACATATAGTATTTCTTCTTCTCCATCTTGTTTATTTCACCAACTAATGTTTTATCTTTTGATCTCATTTATATTTGTACAAATGCCATAATTTCTTTCTTTATTGAAGTTGGTTAATAATAAACTTTGTATTTATAAGCAAATCTCTGTATTTGCCTTTCTGCTGACTTGTGCATTGTTTTGCAAACTGGTCAATTATGAGAAATGTAGAAATATTTTGAGAAATAGTGATTTTGCTCCTGCATCTTCATTTCAATTTGATTATCTACTCAAGACTTGGATTACTTGGATTGTCTTCTGCTGGTAATGTTTCCAATTTTGAAGAACTGTGTATCATTTACATAATAGCTACATGAATAATATTAACATTAAAATGGTGAAAGTCTTATCCTTCACAACTTCAAACACATGTTAGTTTTTAATTTATTTTGATTTTAACAAAAGTAAGAATATGCATCTCCGTAGTTTTGATTTCCACATCTGTGGTGATTAATGAGGTTATGAAATTTATTGTATAACTATTAGTCATATGTATGTCTTAAATATATGTTTCTGTGCTTTTGCCTTCTTTGCAAAAGAGTGTTTCCACTGTAGCCCAGACTGGCACAGAATTCACACTTTTTTTTTGGTAAAACCTGGTGACAGAAGTATTTGTATTGCTTTCTGGCTTTAGTTTTATTGCGGGTCTTCAATCTATTTTGAGATTTACTTGTTCAGGTATAAGTAAAAGTACTTATAATGTATAATTATTGAAGTATAATGAACAGGTTCAGTTTTATTATTTTGTATGTCAATATTTAGTTTTCAGACAGTATTTACTATTTTTTATTTTTGTTACTGGTTCTTTTGCTGATGATCAAATATACATATTATATAAGTTCATTTTTAGTTCACTGAAATTACATACTATTTTATTGGCTGGTATGAGTACTTTTTTTGACAACACCAACTCAGCTACTTTAGCTTTGTAATATTTCTTAAAATGTTATATAATTCCTGATTTTGATTCACAATTTCTTTGAAATTTTTACCTCTTTCCTGACATTGTCGTATATTTTTTTTCATTTGTGTAAAATAAAAGTGCTTTTTGGGACTTCAGTAGTAATAGTATTGAATCTGAATATCATTTTTTATATTATACACATTTCAATGTTTATATTGAATTTGTATTACAGATACAAAAATATTCAATTTCTTCAGTCTGTGTAAACAAACTGTTCTAGCATTTATGTATATCTAATTGTTGTCTTCAGTCATTTTTAGTTTCAGCATATACATCTTTTTTACCCTTAGTACGTTTATTTCTAAGAGTTTATTATTTTTGAAAATATTATAATGAGTCTCATTTTCTTAATTTTGGGGGAAATTTTGGTGTGAGTTTATAGAAGTGTGCTTTTGAGTGATGATTCATGTATTATTCTTAATTTAAATCTATACATCTTGTAACTATAAAGAATCAATATTTGTAAGTTAAACACAAGCTTGAGAAGACAGAAGGTTGAGGAAAAATAAAGGACAAAATACAAATAAGAAAATTTGAACCGATGAATTTTGTTTAACTTTATTAGAAACACGCCGATCACCACGATAATCAATGAACAAACTAATGCTCCATTTAAAGTATCTGGATATATCAACTGAATATTTTGCAGAAAATTCTAAACTTGTAAGGTGTTAGAACCGGCAAGAAAACAACACTTTCATTGAATTGTTTCTATTGCTGCCAGCAATTAGTTGATGTATAAATACTTCAGAATTGCCCATGTTATCCATTTTTATTTTAACATAAATAAAACTCAAATACTTGCTTTCATGGAATAAAAGAACCCTAATGCTTTGAAAAAATGATCTTGAATCTTAGTATCCAAAGAAACTTCTAAATGATATTCCTGGTACACCTTGCTTAACACAAGTATGATGCAAAAACTCTACATCCACATTCTGGTAAGGACACCAAATTAAACACACCACTGTAATGAATGCAAATACATATAAACAAGTAAGATTTCATTGATTCTATGTTATGATTCAATTGAGACTTTTTGGTACAAAGCTTAGGGAAGTATGAAATAAAACCTCTTTCTTGTGATACATATGTAAAGAGAATCTTTGATAAGTTCAGAAATTTAGACATATTACTTAATTGAATTATTCAGCAAGGTGAACGTTAATTCTGTGAAATGGTTCAGAGTATTGAATATTAGTTCTTTTACAAAGTAATGTTAGTCAAATTATTGATTTTCAAATTGTTTTTCTTGTTATTCTAAACTAAATTTTCATTTCCCCTTCAAATAAATCCATTTCAACATTGTATGCACAGAGTACATACATTGTAAACTATGACAGTTATCAGATGAGTGTCAGTGTGCATATTTAGTTTAAGTGGCATCCTTGATCTCTAGGGTCTTTGACTAAAGAGAAATGTATATTCTATGAAATAAGCTTTATAAAACTGCTAAAAATTTAAATGTTTATTTCAATTAAAATATAATTGCATCACTTTTTCTTTTCCTCCTTCCAAGGCGCCCTATGCACACCCTCACTCCCTTTCAATATACTTGCTCATAAATATATAAATGCTACTTCTTCATCCATTTGTGTTGCTTTAATGTGTTGATTTCAGTGCTGACTACTTGGATATCCAGTTGTAGATATCCTTCCTAGAACAAACTATTTCTCCATCTTAAGCAGTAATTAGATGCATATAGTTATTTTTCTATGGCTAACACCCCAATGAAATGTCCCCTTCAGCTATAGAATGTCCATTGATATCATTGTTGTGAAGATTAGCTATGCTGTGTAAAAATCTTGTGTGGAGTTTCCCGATCATTTCTAGGTGGTACGTTCTCATAGTATATGTCTTGCTCCTTTGGTGCTCTTGATCATTCTACCCATCTTGAGAAGGTTCCCTGAGCCTTGTATACAAACTTTCTGTTGTAAATATATCATTTGGGAAAGGGTTCCCCACTGTCTGATGATCACCATAGGATCAGTTGTGGTTTTCTGTAATGGACTCTGTGATGGCTGTAAGGAAAAGTTTCATTAATGTGTGGTGAAAGCTACTCTAACTTGTGACAATAAGGGTAACTTTTAGAATGCAGTAGGGGATTATGCTGGTCTAGTGAAGTGGCAGTAGTAGGTTTCCCTATATGAGCTATGCCCTCACTAGCCTTAGGTATTTGACTAAATTTCTTGTTCTAGGCATGGTTTTCCTTGTGTTGTACAGGTGTTAAGTCCAATTCTACAGCTACTGCTTACCACTTAGATATGAATGGCACTCTTGCACTTTTGGAGATATATTCTCATGCTGGGCATTATTGTAGTGCATAGTCACCACGTCTGGGTAGGATTAATGCCAGCTTCCCATCCTTGTCAGTTCATATATTTCCTTCTAGTGCTCTAGTACTATGAAAGCTATATAGCAGGGGCTGGATTTGCATGTTAGACCCAGAGTGAATCTCCTGAACACTACTTTCAAAGTACATACTATGTTTAGCTCTAGGGGATCTCATTCCACCCATGAGTGGCAATTACTGCCACAGCAATACATTGCATTGTTTTCTGGGTCAATTTGATTACCCTGGGCAACAAATTGGACAGATTTTTTTTCAAGCCTGAGACAGGGATCTTATTTGAGGCAGTGGAAGGAAGGTAAATACAAAAGGAATAGAACGGAGGAGGGAAAAATAATAAAAATGATGTGTCTAGGAGGCGTTATTTCATTGGTGTCTTTCATTTGTATGGATTAAACAGTCTTCTGCCTCCTTTTTAGTCAAGTTCCCTGAACCCCAAGGGGAGAGGTTTGATGGAAACAACCCTTTTAAGCCTAGGTGCTCCAAGCTCAATCACTCTTTAAATATTGTCCTGTTGTATGTCTCAGTACTTTTCCCATCTATTGAGGAGGAAGCTCTTCTGTTGATGGCTTAGCAAGAGACTGATCTATGGGTATGACAGAATGTCTTTAGGAGTCATTATATTACTACACTTATTTATAGTATAAGAACAGTATTATTGGGTTTTCCCCTTGATCCAGGAGCTTTCTATTTCTAGGTTCCTGACAATACAGGAAGTATCAGGCATTGGCTCTATCTCACAGAGTGGTCCTTAAATACAATCAGATAATTGTTGGATATTCCAACAACTTTTGCATCATGGTTATACCAGCATATCATGTAGGCAGGACACCACTGTAGAGTGGAGATTTTATAGCTGAGTTGGTATTTAAATTTCTTCTCTGGTGGAATGCCAGATGCCATGAACACTATTTAGTATGGGTGAGGTCTCTAGTTAGGCATCTGTGAAGTGAACTTTATAAGCGTTTGTCTTCAGCAATGGGGCTTTACCATCAGTTGTGGAGAGCAACAGAGGATCTTGGGAGTATCCTAAGTTTTTGATCTGGCAAGGGCTCGATGAAGCCTCACTGGCCAACCACTCAATTTGATGTAATACTTTCCTAGAGGTTTAATTTGGTGGGGGGGATGTCTACATAAGGATTTGTCTACCTGTTGTTTGATGATGATTACATTTGAATTTCTTTCATTTGTGTATATATTTAAAGACATTTCTCTGTAAGGTTTCCAAATGAACAATTAATTTTCCCTTGGTTTTTCTTGTCCCTCCCTATATTCTCTCCATTACCTACTATCTCCCCCTCTCAATTTAGTTCTACCATTCTAATAACAATATATTTTATTTTATCTTCCTCAGGAAATCCACACTCAGTCCCTTACTCTTGGAAACATACCTTAGAAATGTGATAGTTTATAAGAAATTTCTCCTATAGATGAATGTATTTGAACATTTAGCCACCAGTACTTGACACTGTTTGGGGGATGCTATGGGATATTTAGGATGTGTTGTTTGCCTGAGTAAATAAGACACTAAGGTTGGATTTGAGAATGTATAGGCTTGCTCCATTTCCATTTCACTTTTTCTGATCCATCTTTATGGATGAGGGGGGTTAACTCTCAGCTTCCATATCTGACTGTCGGCCACCATGCCTCCATTGCCCATATGGAATCTCTCCTTGTAAACATAAGTCAAACATATACTTAACACACACACACACACACACACACACACACACACACACACACACACACACTCACACACACACACTTTGCTGGGATATGCTAGATATACCAGCAAAACCCGCTCCAGGTAAGGCATTACCTATACAGAAAATCATAAATAGAAGAGCTAAAATTCTGAAAAGTGGGAAATTATAATGAATGTTCATCATGTACTTTGCAAGAAACCTTGGGGGATTGTAGCAAAGATATTGAAAAGAAGAGAAAGAATATTTTAAGCTTTACAAAATAACAAAGAACCACACGGAACAACTCTTTTGAAAAATTATTTCAAAGAAAAGTTAGAGAATGTGACTAATTTCAGTTAAAAATTAATAATTAAAATATTAGAGTTAACGAATGATACAAATTGTAATTATTAGAGAATGAAGGATATATCCTAATTATAAATTGCAAATTAGGACATACCTTATACAAAAGCAAACACTGATGTCCTATAACTTTAGGAGAGTCTCTAGCATTTAATTTGCTATTTCAAAGAAAATACTGAAATCTTGTCCATTTCCCCTTCTCCAGGGGACCACATTTCCTAGCCTCTTTCCTTGGTCCTTCTTGTGTCCTAGCTTCCCTGGCAGTGTGGAATGTAGGCTGGTAATCCATTGCTCTATGTCTAAAATGCATATATGAGTGAGTATATACCATGCTTGTCTTTTTGTGACTGGGTTGCCTCACTCAGGATGGTTTCTTCAAGTTCTATCCATTTGCCTATGAATTTCAAGATTTCATTGTGTTTTTTTTTTCAGCTCAGTTGTGTAAATGTACCACATTTTCTCCATCCATTCTTTTTTAAATTTTTAAAATAAGATGTTTTCTATTTTAATTAGAAAAAAGGTTATTTTACATGTCAATCCCAGTTCCCTCTCCCTCTCCTCTTCCCCTGCCCAACCCCCCAACTAACACTCTACCTATCCCATACCCTTTCTGCACTCAGGGAGAGTGAGGTCTTCTGTAGGGGGTCTTCAGAGTCTGTCATATCCTTTGGGTTAGAGCCTAGGCACACCCCTTTGTGTCTAGGTTCAGGGAGTATCCCCCATCCACTCTTCAGTTGAGGGGCATCTAGGTTGCTTCCAGGTTCTGGCAATTACAAATAATGCTGCTATGAACATCGTTGAACAGATGTCCTTGTTGTATGAATGTGCATCTTTTGGGTATATGACTAAGTTTGGAATTGCTGGATATTGTGGTAGAGTGATTCCCATTTTCCTGAGCAACTGCCATAACAGATTTCCAAAGTGGCTGCATGAGTTTGCTCTCCCACCATCAATGGAGGAGTGTTACCCTTTCTCCACATCCTCTCCAGCATAAACTGTCATTGGTGTTTTAATTTTAGACATTCTGACAGGAGTAAGATGGTATCTCATAGTTCTTTTGATTTGCATTTCCCTGATGGCTAAGGAGGTTGAACACTTTCTTTGGTGTCTTTCAGCCATTTTAGATTCCTCTATTGAGAATTGTCTATTTAGTTCTGTACTCCACTTTTTAGTTGGATTGTTTGGCGTTTTGGTGACTAGCATCTTGAGTTATTTGTATATTTTGGGAAGAAGACCACTGACAGATGTGGGGTTGGTGAATATCTTTTCCCATTCTTTGGACTGCCATTTTGTCTTGTTGACTGTATTCTTTGCCTTACACAAGATTCTCATTTTCAGGATGTCTAGTACATAGAGGGAGAGGAAAGGGAGTTAGGAGAAAGAGAAGAGGAAAATAGGAGGGGAGAGGAGGACATGAGAGAGTAGGAAGTTCCAGTCAGTGGAAGAGTAGAGGAGAGCAAAAAAACAGATACCAAGATAGATGCAGCTATTATAGGTTTAAAGAGAAATGTGGCATTAGGAAAATGTCTAGAGATCTATAATATTGACCTAACTAACAATCTAAGCAATAGTCAAGAGGCTACCTTAAATTCCCTTCCAGATAATGAGATTGATGACTACCATATATACCATCCTAGAGCCTTCAACCAGTAGCTGATGGAAGCAGACACCCACAGCTAAACACTGAGCTGAACTCCAGAATCCAGTTGCAGAGAGGGAGGAGTGATGAGCAAAGGGGTAAAGATCAGGTTGGAGAAACCCACAGAACCAGCTGACCTGTAAAAGGGGCATCTCATGGAGCCCAGACTGGTAGCTGAGAAACCAGCATAGGACTGATCCAGACCCCATGAACAAGAATGTCAGTTTGGAGGTCTGGATAATCTATGGGACCTCTGGTAGTGGATCAGTATTTATCCCTAGTTCACTAATGGATTTTGGGAGCCCACTCCACAAAGAGGCATACTGTCTCATCCTAGAGGCATGAGGGAGGGTCTAAGCCCTGCTCCAAATGATAGACAGACTTTGAAGATACCCATGGAAGGTAAGACCTTCCATGGGGAGAAGAAACGGATAGGATAGGGGTAGGCAGGGCTGGGTGGGACACAGGAGAGGAAGGGAGGAAGAGGGAACTGGGATTGACATGTAAAATAAGCTTGTTTCTAATTTAAGTTAAAAAAAGAAAAAGAAATACTGATAAAATTTTTGTATAGGCATATCAATAAATACAAAAATGGTAAGTTTATAAGTACTACTTGGCATAGAACTATAAAGAATTATAGGTTTTATTTTAATTTTCATTATAACTTAGACACCTAAATATCTTGTACCCTATTGAAGCTAATCTTCAATAGTTATCATTAAAATCCAACCCTGAAAAATCTTCTTTAGCTGTATTCAGGGTTTCTGAGCTGAAGAAATCTCAGCTTTATAGTCATTAGTGATCATTATCCTTAAATGAAAATGTACTGGAAATAACTTTTATATCATTCTTAGTGGGTAATTTAAAGAATAAAATGGAATATTAATGTTGAAAAAGTACAGTGTAATAGCCACAAAGCCTGAGGAAGAGGATATCAAGCTGCAAAGGACATGAGGGAAAGAGATTCCCTTGTTGAATAATTCCATGTGAGATTTCTACTCTAGCATTGCCCTTTTCAGAAAGGGAGGAGGTGTGACTCATGCCTGCCTTCCAACACCTATCAAAGGATGTCAAACAATCTACACTGGTAAGTGCTGCTCCTGGTTCTCAGTGGCTTGAACTCTCCACTTGATAGCAGGCAGGAAAATTTACAGTGCTTCAGTTTATTCTTGACCTCATAACATTTTTTCTAACAATTAGGGTTGCTTTCAGCTTAAGTCTTGATAAAGCACAGAGAAGCATGAAGTTACTTTAAAGTATTTCTGAATCCTATCTCAACAATTGATAGCATTATGGATTCAAATAATGATAGAAACAACAACTCGCTCCTCCTGAATGTAGGAAACAGGAAAAGGTATAAGCTGCTCTGTTCCACTTAACCTTAATTGGTAGGGTGTTGCTGACCTTATTCTCCCTGCCAATAAAACATAATACCAGAATATTCCACTGGCATCCCCTTTTTCTCTTACTGCACTGAAGATATTCACTCAGCCAGTCATGTCACCAGTAGTTGTTGTTTATTTTTTATTTTAGAAGCACTATATTTACATATCAACCCCCCATTAAGTTGATCTCATCCATGGCTCTTGTGAGCTAGCAACTCTCTCATCACTCCAAGCCATGCCCCCAGAAAAAGATCTGCATAGCTATTTGGATATATTACTCTACCAAGTCCTATTTTAAAAGCCTCCATTCAGTAATATTTACTGTCACTTTGTTTCCTTTATTCCTTTTCATTTTTAAAGCTTTGTTCATTATGCATACATTGCTCTGACAGCATGTATGCATACGTGCCAGAAGATGTCACCAGATCTCATTATAGATGGCTGGGAGCCACCTTGTGGTTGCTGGGAATTGAACTGGGGACCTCTAAAGAGCAGCCCATGCTCTTAACCTCTGAGCCATCTCTCTAGCACCTCTTCCTCTTGTTATTAATATCACTTCTTACACTTGTGAATACTCAAAGTCAGCCATTACTTAATTTCTCACATGAACTCTCTAACCTTTAAACCTCATTTTTTGAACTACCGTTACTTATATGACTGGATGACTTAAAAGCATTTTGCTTTGCCTTAAAATTAAAACAAAGAATGTGTCTAAGCCCTTAAGAATATAGGTGACAGAGTGAATTTCTTTAGGTTGGACAAAGAAGACATCATTGGGACTGGAATTGGCTTAATTGGAAAAATACCTACCACATATGAATGATCTGTTTGATTGCAAAACTCATGTATGAAGCCAGGTGATTATGATTACACTCATAATCCCAGTGTTTTAGAGGCAAAGATGAGAAGATCTCTGTGGCTCATATGTGAGACAGGTAACCTTCTAAGGGAGCCCCAAATTACAGTGAGACAGTCTGTCTCAATATGAAAAGTTGACAGACATACAAGTAACAGTATCCAGGTTATATTTAAGAATACATATGTAAATTCAAATACATGTATGCCCACAATAATGATTAGTAACAAAAGCCCACCAATTTGAAGGAAAGTGGGAGGTATGTATGGGAGAGTTTGGAGGGAAAGAAGGGAAGAGAGAAATGTTATAATTATATTAAAATACAAAAATAAACTCAAAAAAACAACTAACACTGAAAAAAATGGAGACAGCTTCTGAAGGAAAGAACCCAAGGTTTATCACTGATCTCTACATGCATGGTCACTCACATACATGCAAACCTACTAACACACATGCCTGGCATATGTGCACACGCACGCGCGCACACACACACACACACACACACACACACACACACACAGGCATGAAGAATTGATTTGTATTCTACTTAATAGAGAAGAACAAAACTTTACAGATCTAGTAACTGAGAAAATTGAATGAGAAGTACCACTACTGAGATTAATTACAGTAAACACAGAAAGTAAAATTTAAAAGCAAAATGAACAGGAAAGATATCAAAATTAATATTTAAATGTCATAGGATATGGAAAATAAAATCCTTAGATGAATGAATATGGTGCTTCTTATATAGTGTTAACCAATTTCTCTTTGGCTGAAGAAGTAAAGAGGAATTGAACTGACTATAATCATTATAAAAGTGAGCCAGTTGTAGAGAATATTTGCCTTAGACACACAAAACACACTGATCCCAGTGAGTTCCTTTCCTTTCATATAACATTATTGACTTTCAATGTTTTAAGCAAGATTTCTTGAAAGAAAAAAATTGAGACTGTGTATTTTCCCCAAATACAGTCTTATTTCAATGTAAATGCTTTGAGGAGATAAAATCCCTACTGCTCACAAAGGAGGAAGAAACAGGAAATTAGAAAGGTGAAAGGCATATGAGGGGACAGCCATCTCCCCGACTGCTCCAGCACCAACAGCTGCAAACACATTTTCTGCACACTCAGTGACTGAACACAGCATCACTTATATTGCTTCAGTATTTTCTCCCTGACAGAAATGTCAGGGAATCTCTAGGCATATTTTAAAGGCATTAGACGAAACAAAGAGCTGTGTTTTTAAAAGAAGTGATGAATAAAAAAGTGTAAGAAGGAGACTTAGACCTGTCCATGTAAAGACAGTGTCCCTGAACTAAGAACCCAAACAGTATTCTTGAGCCCTCCAAATGCATCTGCAAAAAAAGCAGGCCATCTAATCCTTCTCCCTCGATTCATAATTGCTGCTGGTATCCTAATAAGGCTTAGAATTTGAATCTGGGTGACCCGAGATTAAATGTAAAACTTTGAAATGTATACTGAAAATAGTCCATTCCAGTGACATTGATCAGTTTTTCCAAACTATGCAGAGGAAGTAACATTAAAATGTTTTAAAATTTGCATTGTCATAAGATTAAGATGGCACAAACGTGTGCCACGATGCTACGCCATGCCCTCACTTCTTCCTCTCTAACGCATGCCCACCTTTGTTTGAGTGGTGGTATTACAAGGTAAAGAGACATTCTGCGTGTCCCTCTGGGGAAAGTAATGGGCACATTACTATTTTGTCTATATATGTATCTTTAAATTCCATGTTGACTTCTTATGAAGGAGCTGACTTAGCATCACCCTTCCACTTCCTGTCTAGACTGCAGATGGCAACGCCTAAACTGTTGGAGTCATTTTTGGAGCATGAAGATTGGGATCATAATTATTTGCCTACTTTAAAAACTTTCATTGCCTCTAAAGTATATGGATTTACTGTCTTCGTTCCTCTTCTTCCTCCTTCCATTTTTATTTCCTTTCCTTATCTGGTACTATATAAGATGAAAGAAATAGGAGAGATTTAAACAGTGGTTTATCATTACTTTTTATATAAAGAGTTCAGGACTGGAGCAGTGGCCCAAGATATCCCAGTGGTTCAGCGACCATATCTACCTATGGGGCCTCTAGCCTTTGAAATGTCACTTTTATCCTCAGTTATAACATGGCTCCTGCATTGCTAAACATCAGAAAAGCATCACAGAAGATAAAGGGAAGGGGGTACAGTAAAGGGTACTGACAGCTAAATCTGTCCCTGTATTCTTTAGCTGAGAATGTGTTGCTCTCCTGGGGACATTGACTGATACTGTTCTGCGTTTTACTGGCCCGAAATGTGCCACCGGGGCCACCCTCAATGACAAACAGACTGAGAAACGAAATGTTTGGATGGGAACTTTCCTAAGGTGTCAGAATCGGGGTTCTGTTTTAAAAGTGGATAGAATGAATACTGAGTTGATGGATAGTTTTGTACAGTGTGCCTCTCTTTTCTCAACTATCTCATCTTTGTTCAGTTACCCATACTGGGACAAAGCCATAGGTATATTTAAAACTCAATTCAAATGGATATGATTTTCTGGATCGGAAAAAGGTCAAGGTATTTCAGCAATGGTTTTAATTTAATTTAAAGGGACCACAAGCGTCTATGACAGCATTCAGATCACGTTTATTAATAGTAAGATTTTTCCAATTTGTTATAAAAAAAGTAAACCATCTACAATAACTTTTCTGCCTTCCCAGTGAAAGCACTGGGTATTATTGTATTCTTAACCCAAATGTCCTGATTATATTTTCCTCTGGTGTCTAGTCATTTTTTACATCTTATAGCAGCAATAACTCTATTCCATAAAACAGAATTTTACAAGCAAGACAAACACTTCCATAAATTAATAGAAATACCTGTCTGTAGTGAAACAATGAATTTTCTTTCTTATTTATACTTTTGTGATGTATTTATCTTGAAATCACTCTCATTATCTCTTAAATTTATAGTTTTTATGGGTTGAGAATCTAAGGGAAATTTGGTTGACATCTATACTATGACAGAACAATGCATTTATAAGAAATCCACATTTCAGCTATGAATATTTTTCTAAACATGGATCTATCCTAAGATGTCTCTGAATATATTTGGTTTGAATAACATTTTCCCTAAAATGAGATGCTTCCATTCATTGTTTAATAGTGAAATCAAGTTATTTAACATATCCATAAAACCAAGTGCTTACTACTTCTTTTGGGGTTTGTTCAGAGTCTACACTTCTGGAATTTTTAAAATAATAAAATATTGTTAACTATATTACCCTACTATACTACAGAGCACAAAAAGTTATTTCTCTTAACTGTATCTTTTATATATTGATCAATTTCTCCTTGCCATTTTTCACTTTCTCTCATCAGTTTCTGGCAACAATCTCCCATCTTCTGTTTTTAAGAGTTCAGCTTATTTCAATACCACATGTGAATGAAACCATGAGATATTTGTCTTTCTCTGTGTAGGTTGTCTCACTTAATATATCATGTTTCTGAAACAATAGGACTTACTATTGATTAATTGCATTACATTATGTATATATATATATGTACCTATATTATTTTAATGATAGTGTATATACAAATGATAGTATAAATACAAATTTATACTCATGTGTAGGTTTCATAGTAAAAATGTCTTTGTAATAAATGTTTATTTCTCTTTAAGAAAAATCCTAATATTAATAAAAGTTTTGCATCATAATTATTGAAGAAAATGAATTCATAGAAACAATAGTATAGAAAAACTGCTTATATGTTATACTCTGATCTTTTGTATATCTTCACTTTTCCCTCATATGTTACAAATGAAGCAGCTATTAATAGATTATAAGGGCTAGATGACTTGTATCACATTATCTATTTATCAACTCAATTGCAAATAGAATCCAAAGTTTTCCATGAGACCCACTTCAGTAAGCCATGCAAATACAGAAAATAATATTTGTAGGCATGCAACTTTCTAGTTTTTTCTCCCTTATAAAAGTGTCTATTACATGTGTTAAAGCAGTGCATAAAAGTCCAAAACTTACATTCTTCTAGGTTGATGTGACTTAAGAATTTTAATTACAAGATTCTGAAATAATTCACTTGTAAAATTCTAAAAAAAAAAAAACTACTGAAAACAGCCAATACTAATTTACATTTTCATGAGTTTATTTAATGTGTTTGAGCTTGCAGTTTCTACTCAATTGCATCAGGTTCATTCATGCATATGGATTAGCAGTTGATACATGTAAAGACTCATGTTTATTGAAAATGATTTCAGTCTAAAGCCATTCATAAAATTCAGTTCTTCTGTACTCAAATACTTGGGTGTTGTAAGAACACTTGCAACCAAGCGACAAGAATTGAGTGTGGGATAATTGTTGTCTTCATTCAGTGATTCCTGTTAATACATAGGTTCATAAGCTAGCATCAGAAAGATAACATGGTGATATATGCATTCATCACCAGAGTCAACCTATATTCATTCATGATAAAAATAAATTCGGATGTCAAAAATGTGGTTACGGTGCCAGTCAAATGTGAGACTGAATACATTTCCTTTAGTTGTTTATTTTGGAAGGTAATGAAAAAGGGAGAGAATTGGAGGAGAGACCAAATACTTTCAATATTTAATCCCAGTGACAGATGCAAAAGGAGATACTCATTTTTTATTTTATTGCTGAAAGAAAGGATATAAAGTAATTAAAACTTTCCTGCTAATGTGCATTCTAGAGGCTGTGAAATAAAGTGCTGACATTGCTTCCTGAGTCTCCATGTGGTCTCTGCATAGAACTGTATGTATCACCAAATACCATCAAGAACTTTACCTGGGTGCTAGTAAATAGATTTCAGTGGTATCTCTTACTGTAAAGATCTTTAATTGACATTATTTTGAACAAAAGAATAATATATATATATATATATATATATATATATATATATATTTGTGAGGATCAGAGAGTTTGCTGTGAGATTGTGTCTCCTAGAGAATTCAGAAGCTGCACCTGTAAAGTCTCACAGCATGCCTGTCTAGAAATGATGTAAACTAGAACATTAGATGTGGAAATCATTAGAACTCTACTCTGTTTCTTTAAAATTTAGGGCAAACTAAAAGTATACATAGCCTTATGCTTTAAAAACATTCTGAGTATATACATAGTTAAGCAGTTTATTATTAACTCAGACTGATTATTAAGAATATTCTAAGATCAATAAAATACCTATACTTATTCATGTGGGATAACAGGATAGGATTAGCTTTTCTTGTTTAACAGTAACTGTATAATCCACTGTTTGGAAAACTTAAGCCGATAAAAGGCAGAGTTCACAGATTTGGAGAACTTCAAAGAAACTGGACTTTATTAAAATATTAATAAAACTCATATCTTAGGGCCATATCAACCTTGCATCCTAGTTTTTCTTCAATTTGTTTCAGATTTATAAGCTATGGAATTTTCTCTCCCATCTTTTCAGTTTATTTATAATCCTCAGCACGGATCATTTTCAGAGTTTTAAGTTCCAGAGTTTTACAACTCACTCTGTAAAATGAAAGTGTCTTTTATTAGTTCTAAAAAGTGTCTTTTGTGACTTTCTAGGGAGAGCCTCTTCAAATGTTCTCACATTGCTGAAAATACTCATCTCTATTCTCTCATAATATTTTTGAATTTATGGATTTTGTAACATCCCGTCTTGACTTTTATTTCTCCAGGTTGAAGAGTTGTAATTTTTTTAATCTATACTTATATGAAGCATTTGCCTCCATAATTCATGCAGCCTTGAGGTTTTGTGAGGAGAGGAGAGTCTGCTGTTTTTCAGAGCTTGAACTCCTTGGTTGGGTAAAAGTGATGGGGGAGACACTGAGCACACACCCACCAATTAGCTATGATTGTTCTGACTGTGTAAGTGGCTTCTCATTGTCCTTATTCTAACCTAGCAGTTATATCACATACTTTACAACTACTAGAAAATATCAGTTCTAACAAGTGTGCAAGGGCCTAAGTGTATTATTAGCTTATATCAAGTTCTTGTAAATTAATTTATTCAAGAAATACAGCGTGAAGGACTGTACCTCAGAGGTAGAGTGCTTGCTGAGCATATACATGTGCATGACCCTGGGTTTCTTACCTTTTACCACGCATGTACACACATGTACACACACACACACACACACACACACACACACACACACACACACACACACACGCACACACACACACACACACACACACACACACACACACAGTTCCTCAATCTGCTTTGGTATTGTGAGTTTCATGTTCCTATGAAGATGACAGAAAGGGAGGCAAAAATATTGATTATGAGGTGTTCTCTCTACTAGTTCATAATTCACAAGTGGCTACAAGTGAGCAATAAATTTGCAGTTTGTGTACTCTGATCATTATTATGATCATATTGTGATCATCATATGTGGAGACTTCAATGAATATTCCATTTAGGCCACACAAAACAATACTCTGAATGACTGAATTTATAGTTTAACATTCATTTGTTTTTACTTCGTTTTGCATCCCAACCTGTAATTCTACCTCCTACTCGTCCTCCACCCTCCCTTGCCTCCCCCTTCAGCCCACGTCCTAGCCACTCCTTCTACAGCATAATGGCTCCCATGGGGGGTCTACAAAACCTGGCACATTAAGTTGAGGCAGTACCAAGCCCCTCGACCCTGCATTAAGGCTGAGCATGACATCCCACCCTAGCAAATAGGCTCCAACAAGCTAATTCATACACTAGGGATAGATACTGTTCCTGCCGTCAGGGGCCCCTCAGATAGACCCAGCCACACAATTGTCTCCCACATGCAGAGGACCTAATTAGGTTCCATGGAGGCTCTACGGCTATTGGTCTAGAGTTTGTGAGTTTCCAGGCGTTTGGCTCAGCTGTCTCGGAAGATTTCCCTTTCCTGTTCTTAGCCTCCCTTGCCTCCCTCTCTTCACCTGGATTCCCTGGTGTTTAGTTGTGGATCTCTGCATCTGGTTCCACCGATTTCAGGACAAAGACTCTATTATGACAGCTGGGGTATTCACCACTCTGATTATAGGGGAGGACCAGCCCAGGTATCCTCTTCACTATTGCTAGGAATCTTGTCTGAGCTCATCCTTGTGGATTCCTGGGAGTTTGCCTAGCACAAGGTTTCTCCCTAACCCCATAGTGGCTTTCTCTATCAAACTATCTCTGTCATCCAAGCCCACGGAACCCATTTCCCTCCTGTTGTCCAAACACTCCCTGCCAGAGAAGCAGCCCCTAGAGACACAGCCAATCTGAGAAAGAAGTGAGTGATTGTTCTCCCAGATAAACTACCCAAATCCCTAGGTCCTGAGCTTCAGGGCACATTCTCTGCCCTTCCCCCTCCCATCTCACCTACACCAGCCAGTGAGAGTCCTGCTGGTAGGCTACTCCAACATTGTTCCCTCCCATTGGACACTGTAACCTACAACACCCTCTCCCCCTGTACAAACACCCTCCCACAGAGCAGCGCCCCTAGTGTCACAAGTACTGCTTGAAGCAATTGGAAGAAGAGCAGCCCCTAGAGAAACAAGTACCACCTGCACCAATAGACGAGATGGGCAGATGGCAGTTTAAGAACAAACTCAACAACTTCAAGAGCAATATAGTTTAACATTCTAAGTGTTTAAGAGGATGACAGTAAGTCTAATGCATAACTGAAGTTCAATGGCTATGGTTGTCTGGAAAATGACTTTTGGCTTTATAGGTTATCATCTCATTTGTGAGCCAATGGCCATTACTTCTTTAATAATTTTGTTGCATTGTTACAAACTTTACTCAGTGTAGAATTTCTCATCTTATGGGAAATTTCTAAGACGAAATTATCATTATAGAAGTAAAGAATGATGTTTTTCATTCTATTCTATGTTTAATTACCCTAGGCTTCTCACTGTTTAGAAATTTCTTGGTGAAATATTACAGGGAAGTACACAATGACACTGTAACTGATGTAAAGAGTAAAATAAATCATGAAATAATTTTCATATAGGCAGTACAAGTGTGTACATTTTATCAACTGTGTAATTCATATGGTTTAGTTGTTCCATTCACTTTTACTCTCCTAATAATCTTTAGAGTTTGATTCTCACTCTCCAGATAGTTTAGCCACATTACAAATATCAGAATTTTATCCAGTATTTCAGAAAGTTTAAATCTAATGTCATGATTAAAAATTTCAAATTAGATAAATAAAAGTAGTTCTAGTCTCAGAAGCAAATTTCAGAAATCATGTCATTCACATCTTCCTTTCATTTTACATTCAAATTTAATGCACATTGACTTTAGTTCAAATTAATAACAAATGATTTGCTTCCCTTAGTGCTTTGTATATTTTATTTAACATTGTGTTTTCCTTCAAAAAATAATATTTAATATAATTATTCTCCTTTTATGAAATAAATACATGAAAACTGAAATTAAATTTGAACAAGTTTAAAAAGCCAGAAACTTTGGGAATGTTCCCATAATATATTTTTAAAGGGATCAGTGGCTTAGCATGCTACCCTATAGCTCAAATGGAAGGAGGCAATAAGAAAAACTAAACGTTCCTTTCAAAGGAATAAAATCAATTATTTCTTAAAACTTCACTTGCTAATTGTAGGAATCACATATTTGTTTACACCATCATTTTTTTCTAAATTCTTATTATTTATCTAGTTAGTCACCTGAAATATTTCCTTAAGATACATTATTGGGAGCTTGAGATATAATTAAATGGTAGAATTATTTGTCTAACAGTCACAAGATCTGAAGTTCAAACTCCAGTACTGACAACAATAAGTAAATAAATAAATAAATAAATAAATATGACATTTTAGATCTTATTACTATATCCATAGGAAAATCCCATATGGTGACCAGAAGAAAGGCCAACCACTGATGATTACACAATGTATTTTCCAGGCCAACCTACAAATTTCCTGTCAGTGACCCTGGGTTGGATTGTAGTAGGTCCAGACTTTTCTATAGAAAATAAACATCCATGGCTTTATTTCTATTTTTGCTATACATCTAGGACCAACTTGAGTTGCTTTGAAAAAAACGAAAAAGTTTGGAATGACGTGATGGTTCATTGTTAAAACATTTCCTGCCTTTCCAGAGGATGTGGCTTTGGTTGTATACACCCACACAGTGGCTTATAACTATCTATAACTCCATATCGAGGAAGCCCATTGTCCTCTTCTGCCCTATATAAGCACCAGTATTGCATGTGGTGCATCTAAATACATGCAGGCAAAGCATTCATTTATATATATAAACTAAAAATAAATAATTTTAGATGAAGAAACTTTACTTCCCTTCTATTTCCAGTATTTTGAAACAATTTGTCTTCATTGCAAATTGAATATAAAATATTGTTATTTTATAATGGATCTGAAATATGCCTTATCTAAAAACTATATTAAAGGCTACATAATTGAATAGAGCTTGCCTGTGGCTTAGGCAATTGTGATCTCACTGGTGTACATACAATATCCTTTAATGTAATGGACAGCTTTAGAATTGGAATTCTAAAATGAGCAAACTTGGAGAAACTTTTTAAAGAAAAGTAGGATTTTGCCTGTCTCCACTTGCCAAAGACACTAAAAATCATTTATTTTTACAAATTTTATTCAAGGCAAGAATAGTTTAAAATTCTTTTCCTTTAAATATACAAAGTATCAGCTACATTTTTTTAGGGTGATGATGAATTCTTCTAAAAATAATGTGTTTTTGAATTGAAATGTTTTGCCTTGAAGAAAGCCTAAAGGCAAGAAAGTTTAGACACTTGAAATTCCTAAGTTTTTAAAGCTAACTTATATTATTAACTGAAGAATATGCTCTGATATTTGAAGGCTATTGTCAAAGATGTAGTCTTTCCACATTTAGGAATAAGTGGTTTAATTTGGCAGTCAATAGTTAGGACTCATAGACCTAGGTGACTTCCATAACATACAATATTAGTAAAATTAAGTAACTTAAAGGTATGAGAAATACAGAACTGAAATAGATTACCACTAGGAAAACATGAAATATTGGATTCTTTATGGTTTGGATAAAACAAAACAGACATTAAAAACTTTTAATCATCTTAAACATGATTTTAGTAAGGACACTATGTTAATAACATATTCTATAAAAATAAATTGAGAAGAAACAGAAATCATTAACATATACAAAAAACAGAACTATAAAAATTACTTGAATATTTGTAGTTAGCATTGCTTTTCCTATGGAGTGTTTTAGCTTGGGGTTTTTTTCAGTAAATTCAATCAAATAATTAATACACAAATTAGCTACCTTCTAGCAATTAAAAACCTTTTCAAAATACAGTATAACCCCTTAAAATTAAAACCGTAGTGGAAAACTAAAATGTAAGCTGAGTAAAATGAATTGAATTGATTGTCACAGATTTTAGAGGTTCTTTAAAAGAAATAGCCTGTTTTAAAGTGAAAATGAAATGTTTTTATATCTACAGTCATGCACCAACAAGTTTCGTGAATCCATCCATTAATCAATGGTCAAATGAAGATGCTAGAAGTTTCCAGAAACTTCCCTGAAAAATGTCAGTGCACTTATCAAGCTTTCTGGCTCAAAGCAATCCTTTAAAAAAGTGGTTGGTGCTCAGCTCATTGCTAATTTTTTTGTCAACATAGAGAGAGGAATGATAGCAGGAAAAGTTACAATGACAAGATAGTTTTGAAATTTGACCTGAGCGAATAGTATTTGCATGTGGTTTGCCATTAGGAGCAACGTTTGTTTGCTCAAAAGTTGTTTGTCCCAAACTTTTGAATTCTTCTAATAAAGGGCACAGTATAAAGAAAGCAACAGCCTATAATTAGGATTATTTAAAGAGTTAGCTTGAATCATAGAGATCAACGTAAGATGACTAAGAATAGCTTATTCAAAATACAGTGTGACATCAAATTAACTCTTTTCAACATATCTCAGGCCTGTCATCTTTCAATCTCAAACAAGTCATTCTTGTTTCAATAAATTTTGCAAGGAATCAAGATAATTTCAACTATTTTCATCAATTTTCTGACAAGGTCCCTTGATTCTTCCAATGAATTGCTAGGAGTTTACTTGTGAAGATAATGGGGAGGTTCAGTCAATTTCAAGATTTATTATAAAATTAGGTGACTATGGTCCTGCCCCTTTGAATATTTCCAGTATTCCAGATTCTTCTATTATTTGAATATTTTGTATTC
This sequence comes from Cricetulus griseus, assembly GCF_003668045.3. Classification (NCBI taxonomy): domain Eukaryota; kingdom Metazoa; phylum Chordata; class Mammalia; order Rodentia; family Cricetidae; genus Cricetulus; species Cricetulus griseus. The sequence goes on along the minus strand of NW_023276807.1, from coordinate 246,370,490 downwards.
TTGTAAAATTCACCAAATTTTCTTCAGAGTCATAGGAGAAAAAATTGAATTAATACCTTGGGTTATAAGAAGTTGTTGAAAACCATCAAGACTCAAGGAAGATGCCAATCCAAAGATAGTATTTATAAATTAGATCTTAATAATCCTCACTTTCTTTGTTTGTATCAATGTTCATGTGTGTCAATGAAAAGGTGGGGAGCTTTTCAATGTTTACAAAATAATAAAATTTCTAACAAATCAGTACAATCTAGGAGGGAAATGATCACGATTAATACTGGAACAGTACAGCATACATGAAGGAAAGAAGGTATTTCTTATGGCTTAAATCAGAAAGGTCATCCAAAGGCTTGATTAAAGCTTAGCTTCCAGATGATAGGCTTTGGTGAAATGATTGGTTCTTGAAAGCTGTGATTTCATTAGTGCTTACTCCTTTGGTTATTCACGAAATAATGACGATGATGTGTGTGGTGCAAAGTAGGAGAGAGGCATTTGTTGGAAGAAATAAGTGCCTGGGGACATTAACTAGGAAGACATACATTCCTGGTCATCTGCCCATTCTGACCCCTTTCAGCTTTCTGGATAGCACAGTGACAAATGTTTCTCTGGTACTCTCCTCATTATGATGTTTCAACTTCACAACAAGCCTGAAACCATGGATTTCATGGACCTTCAGCTGAAATCTGTGAAAGTGATCACCAGAATAAATCCAACCTCCCTTGTTCCCTTAGATTTTATCAGAAGACAGAAAGCCGGAGAATCCCCACAGTAAAGAAGAATACTCTTCTTGATTGTCTGAATTTGGTTTATTGGCTAAAATAAAAATCATATCATATATGGATAGTATGTGTTAAGGGCATTGAATAAGATAGAAAACAGAAGGTGGAGAAGACATGGAAAAAGACCCAGATGATGATTTGCAGTACAAAGGGAAAAAAAGGATGGCATGCAGAGAAGACCAAGACTTTCTGGGTTAAAATAAAGTTTTATATTAAGAGGTGTTTTTTTTTTTGCATGAAAGTGTCAAATAAATTAAGAGAAAGCAGCACACTGGTGAATACGTGGTCTCTTGAGGAAAGGGAACACAGTAATAAAGTCAAAATTTGAAGCAATTAAGCAAAAACCTAAATATGTGTTTCTAAAAAAGAAAAGACAGAGACAAATGTTTATAATTAGAAACTTCTGGACTTTTCTGCTCTATGTGCACCTTATTGTCATTAAGACCACACTGGTAAATATAGCAAATGTTAAAAGATGGATTTTGGAGGAAACAAAAAGGGGAAACATAATTCTTGCTTGACAGAGGGGATTCGGTAAATCTATGCTACACGCAGAGTGTGGCTGCTGGTCTAAACTTTCTACAAATGTTGTCTTCCAGAAGGATGATGATGAGGACACCCTGTTGTTGAAGAGAGATGAGTTTCTACAACAGCTAGTTTTGAATGGTTGAACAAAGCCTCATACTCAAAAGTCATCAATCTTATTAATAGCTAGGACAGAAGACTACTGTCAAAGAGAGGTCACATTGCATGACAGAAGTATGACTAATTAGTTCATTGTCTGTATATTTATACATGATATTTATCAACATGGTAGAAAAGGTTAATATATTGTGTTTGATGCAGCTGCAGTATGGTGAGTGCTGATTGGTGGTTGATCAAGGGAAGCTGATGAAGACAGTTATTCCACTTAATCTAGTATCAAAGGACCAACAGATACTTAAGGCTTATCTCTCAAAAGAAAACTTTGTAACTCATTTTTCTCTTCTCTCAAATCAATGCCCTTGAGATGAATATTGAATCATATTAATGTATTGATTTTCAGATTATCTGAAATTGTGATATTCTGGAGGCTAGAAAATAATGAGAATAATATACTCACAAAAACATTTGAACACACACATATGTTTAGATAGATGATGGACAAATATATTCTACAGAGACAGATCAAAGGAAAGAAATATATACATATATAAATATGTAGATGATAGATACACACACATTTATATGTGTGCGTGTGTGTAGAGAAATATACATGTGTAGCAAAGATACTACCTTTTAAAATGAGTTCCCAGACTGATAGCTGGGAAACCAGCATGGGACTGATTCAGACCCCATGAAACATAGGTATCAATGAGAAGACCTCAGAAATCTATGGGGTCTTTTGTAGTAGATTAGTATTTATCCATAGCATAGGAATGGACTTTGGGAACCCATTCCAAACAGAGGTATACTCCCTCAGCCTAGACACAAGGGGGTGGGCCTATGCCCTATCCCAAAGGATATGACAGACTCTGAAGACCCCCTTATGGAAGGCCTCACTACCCTCCCTGAGGAGCAGAAAGGGTATGGGATAAGTAGGGTGTTAGTTGTGTGGGGACAGGGGAGGAAGGGAGGCAGAGGGAACTGGGATTCACAACTAAAATAATATTGTTTCTAATTCAAATTTGGTCAAAATGGAGAGAAAACAAAAAATCTCCAAAAATTAAGAAAAAAATGAGCTGGCTCTCCATTTCCTACCTGCACCTAACAACTATAAGGCATATCCTATTATTGATATGTGGCATGTAATATAAATTTTAATAAGGCTCAATACCATTTTTCCAGATTTTAAACAGAATGAATATTCTTGTATTTCTGGTAAAAAGTGTAGTCAATTTATTCATTTGTTGTTACATCATTTTCCCTAAAGTATTGCCAAATTAATAATGAATGGGTCAATAACAAAGCAAGAATTTTTAATATGTAACAAAGTTCTTTATTGATTGTTTAGCAATTTCATATTATGCACACAATGCTGCTCACATTCCAGTCCCTCCATATCTTCCCCTCATCCCTGAAACATCCTCCCAAATTTAAACCACCCCAAAATCAATTCAAAACAAACAGAATCCAACTTGCTCCTCTGTCTTTCCTGTCTCTCCAACATCTCTTTATTGACCTTGTGGCATTGGAGCTGCAATGTGTCATGTAGTAAACCAATTTATTTTGTCCAATCAGCTACATCTGCAAATGTTTATTTTAATGAGTCATTGGTATGGTTCAATACTTCTGGTCTCTGACCAGAGGCATAATTTATCTTTCACTTGAACCCTGGTACAGGTACCTACTAGAAGACTTGTACAAGGAGCTTTGCTATATGATCCTCCAGCCACATATGAAGCCTGGTTATAGGAGCGTGCCTCTTAATGAAAATTAGAGAGTGTCCTCAGGATCCCCAATCCTATATATTTTGTGTACTCAGGAATAAAGCTGAGCTGATTCACCGAAGCCATTCTCCAGAGAGCTGTCTCTGTTTCACCCATGGCTTCTAAACCCTGTTCCCCAGTTCTGCTCCCTCCACCTTCATGAACCAATGCAGCCAATGATTCCAAGGAGGAAACAAGAGTCACAAGGAATCAGTAATCCTTATGTACTATGTGAAAAAAATCAAATACAAGTAAAAAAATGCCCGAAAACATTAAAAAAATAAACCGTTTTTTTTTATTTTGGGTGAGCTTTAGCTGAGTTAATAATATGGTAGAAATGTGATTAATATATACATTTATGTTATTATAGTCAACTAGGCTATATGACAAAGCAAACATAGCAACATATTAAGTAGAGTGGTCTGGCTTACCAACCTCTGTTACTGTAAGACACTGTCACATTTACCTTAGATTGGAAAACCTGAAACTTCAGAAAAATGTCACCAACAGACATTATAGTGGACTAATTATTTTAGTTGTGAGTCAGCTGTCTGCAATTCATTGTGACCTTTTAAATGTGCTTGCTTGCTTAAAATGCAAGCATTTTTCTTTATAAAGAAATGGATTTAAAGGAACAATAGTCTATTATAGTGAAAACATTGTAAGTGTATACATATATATGATATACTGATATATATGTATAAATGTGCATATACATATATATGCAATATCAAATATAACATATATATAACACACACATATATACAACATGTATCAGTGCAGAATTTTTTAAAACCATATGACAGTGGCCTCCTATAAATTCGAAAACCACTACAACCCCTAACATCCTCTTCAGAGGACAGTAGCAAAGGGACACAGACCAGTTAGGCCACACAAAATAAACACAAAGCAAACATTATTTCTCACAGTTATATACGGTGTTTTGCTTGGTGTCTGGTGAAAAACAGTTTGCTTGTTAGACTTTTGTTTTGTTCATCTGTAACCTCATTGCAGAAGAAGGGAGTTTTCTAAGGCCACGGATGACTTCACGAATCCCCATTCAAGGTCTCGGCATATGCATCAAACATTTATCTTTGAAATGTCCTGTCTCCTGAAAGGTTCTACCTCTTGCTTATTTGGATTTCTCCACCTAGGTGGAGTGAGGCACAGACCTCAATACATTGCAGTATCTGAAAGAGGTTTTCAATATTTATGGAGAAGGGAAAAGGGAAGAAAGATCAAAGAGTGACGGTTATACGCAGCAAGAAACTGGAGCTCAGACACTGAAAACAGAAGCTGAAGTTTTTCACTTTCCGAAGTTTAACCTGGTTGTGGTGATGCTGCACAGAAAGGGAATATTGCCCATAGAGAAGAAGGTGAATGTTCAAGGCTAATATCCCAAGACAAATGAATGACGTTCAAGTAAGAACATACACTCCTATGTGACAGTATATGATGGCTTGGTTTATATCATGATTTCTTATTCAGATTCAAGACAATGAGAATATTGTTGACTCTGTTGTCTCCAGAATTAAAGCTAACTCCAAACATAGATGGGTAGAAAAAAGAGTAAGACTTCGAATCATCAAATGAAGTGATACAAATGCCTGTCCCACTGACTGGAATCCCACAGGAATATGTAAAACTGGAAGGAAACCATGGAAAGAATGGGACTGGGAAGAAAGAACTGGAAACAGGACACTGGGGCTCCAAAGCTGTTGAGGCACCTGTCTGGGTTGTCAGGAAGAATGTCTAATTGCCTTTCAGCTTGTACTAGTAGGTGGGTTTACACCTATAAAATAAAGATGAAATTGTAATAATTATGAAGTCAGACATAGAAACAGTATCTCCCAGCTTCACATTTGAAGGACATGAAAGTAGGAAGGGAACTATTTTGAAACTGGAAGGGTACTTTCTTTGTGAGAGGGGCTGGCATATGTATGGAAAATAGTAATATAAATATGAAAATTCCTTAAGTACATAAATGATAATTTCATATTGAAACTTACTATTTTGCACAGTTAATATAAACTGCTATTTCTTTTTAAGAAAAAAATCATTGTTACTAATTTCGGTCATTTAGAACTGAAATAAGAACCCTTTATGGGAAACAATGCATGTTCATTAGCAGTTTACAGGCTGGAGAAGCTTTCTGCTTGTTTAGCTAGGGTTTGTTGTTGCTCTCTCCTTTTTGTACTCATCTCTGTATATAAGAACACACTAAAAACAGCATGCCAACTAAATTGGTAAGGCACAGTTTCTCACTGTTGTAAATATAGAAAAGCATCTAGAAATAAATTAACTAGCTCAGTTATAAGGACTTTTTTAGCATTTAATTTCTGTTGTGGAGTAAGGCAAAGAAACTGTCCTTACTTAGAGATCGTGACTAGGGACAATGTTTTATTTTTATTTAAAATTTTTATTATACAACATATTTTGATCATGTTTTCTCATTCTCCAGTGCCTCCTAGATCTTCCCCACAACTCCACCCACCAATTCATGTTCCTTCTCTTTTTTTCTCCTTCCAAAAACTAAACCTAAAACCAAACAGAAACACATGAAGACAAAAATAGAAAAAAATACAACAAAACTACATAAAATCCTCCCTACGCCCCTAAAACAACACATAAACAGACAAACATATTTTGTTTTGGCCAGCTAATCCTGGGCTTGGGGCTTGCCCTTGAGTGATGTTAGTACGCTCACCGAACTCCATTGAAGACAATTAATTTTGCCTTTCTCAGCAGGTATCAATTGCAAGTAACTTCTTAGTTAAGGGTGAAACTTTGTGTCCACTTCCCCTCTCAGAGTTGGAGTTCTTGTCTGGTTTGAAATTGTGAATGCTTTTCTGGGTGTTGTCATGTTCTTTGTGAGTTCATAAGTGTATGATTCCTATTCATTTTCTGGCCCCCCAAATGGATAACTCTCTTTGTCTTGGGGGAAAAGGATGCTTAGTAGTTGAAAAGAGTGAGCAATAAGCCATGACAATAAGCATTAAGCCTTGAGAGGTGAGGCTTAATGTGTTCTGTAGAAATATTCATTCCCAATGCACAAAAACAGAAAATAAAAGAAGAAAAAAGAAAAGGGTGTTTGCTAAGTTTATTCTCTTAAGGCAGAAATAATCAGATGACTGGAGGCTGTTCTAAGTGCAAACAGCACAAATAATACTGTATCCACCATAATGTTAGCTTAAAAACTTGATTTAGAGAAGTATTTCTAAATTTCATATATTCCATTTGTACATACAGCTTTCCCTTGGTCTCCAAGCGGGAATGGTTTTGGGGACTCCCCTGTGGATACTAAAATCTGCAAATGTTCAAGCCCTTTAAATAAAATGACAGAATTTGCATATAACCTATACACATACTTCTGTACACTTTGTCATTTTGAGATTATTTATAATACCCAATATAGCACAAATGCTATGTGAATTGTTGTTTGTGTTGTTTAGAAAATAATGACAAGGAAAAAATGTTCCTGAACAGTCAGAAGAGAAGTAATTCTTTTTCTTAATAGTTTCCATTAACTGCTTGAATCGGGCGAGTTAAAACATGTGTTTGCCGGGTTGACTACATGTATGTATGTATGTATGTATGTATGTATGTATGTATGTATGTATGTATCCATATAAGATTGCTTTTCCTCCATACAATAATTTCATGTTGGTTCCAACTCTCAAGAATCTCTTTAAATAACGGCAATAAAGAAAGGTCACAGCATTGTGTGGATGAAAAGAACAGCCTCGCTCTTAATAAGCAAATCAGTTGTGTTGCTTATGAAGAATCTGTGGTGGTGGGGGTTGTGATCTGCAGTTATCCAGGAAGGTTTAAAATAATTCTAGAAAAATTTAGAAACCACAAGTTTAGGTGTGAGAAAGACTCTATACAAATAGATTATGGTAGATGAATGGGAGAATCTTGAAATTTTGTTTTGGAGGTTTGTAAGTTCAGAGATTGGCTCTCTCCTTCAAGACAGGACTTGTTTTTTATCACAAGTAATTACTTTTCATACAATAAACTCTGATCACAATTTATTCTTCCTTATTTGGCCAAGATCATCTCTGCCTATTCAACCCTATGCCTTCTTTCTTTTCACTTTAGAAAATAAATAGGCAATAAAACAAATAGAAAAATAAATTAGATGAATTTAATATAACAAAGCAAAAGCATAAGCTCTCTTACACACACACACACACACACACACACACACACACACACACACTACAAAGCCAAAGACAATAATATTCAAGCAAAAGACCAATAAAATTGAAAAAATATCCCAACAAAGCTGTATGAGATAAAAGAACCATTGAATTAGTTTTATGCCAGCTATCTTTTGCTGGCACAGAGCTTGTTCTTAAGTTTATATATTCACTGAGACTCCATTGGAGTCTTCCCTTCCATTGACAGTTGAAGATAGTTTCTTGTTTAGAGACAGGAGCTTATGTCCACTTTCACTTCCCAGTGTTGGGATCTCATATGGCTTGTACCTGAATAAGACCTGGACATGTTTCCACATTCTCAGTGAATTCATCTATGCCTCAGTCCTGTTGTATCTGGAAGACAATGTGCAGCTTGTTTTACACCTGGAACCTTTCCTTTCATATCTGTATAGAGCAGATTCAAAGTCTGTTCAAACTATCTAGTTAATCCAAATAATTTGAAATAGTGTGTGTTAAAGTTAAATGCACAGGCTACCAAGAAAGAGGAACTCTTTCTAACCTTGAAGGAGAATTAAGATGTAAATTTAATTTTGTCTTCGGTTTTTGTTCTTTGTTAATTTTTTTGTTTGTTTGTATTTTTTTATAAGAGTAGTACAGAAGACTTGGGGGTAGGGTGGGATCTCCTTTCTACTAAAAAGTATCATCTAGTAAAAGCAATCATACTGTTTTATAATTCTTATTTTATGACAAATGTTGTGATTGTTGATTCATAGGTCCACTTGAAGGTCATTAATGGATGCCAGAATCTTACAGTGCCAATTTGTCAAGTAACATAATATTCATATAGCGGCATTGAATCATCTCACAGGTCACTGACTATTTGGAAGGAGAAATAACTTCTACACTGAGATGTGTTGCAGCAATTTCCTCAGTAAAATGAACGTGCTTGACATTATGCATGTTGAAACAACCTGACATTACAGATCTCCCGGGAAACTGAATGTCAGGAATACAACCTCACCTATGAACTATTATTACCCAGAGTGGTGTTTGACCAAGACTTAGTTCTGTGCTATACAATTAAAGTAGAATTATGACTACTTCAAATTAAGATGTACTATGAAAATGCATGACATATTTTAGAGAGCTAGAGTTTAATGTACTTTTATGTTGGTTACATGATGAAATGATGTATTTAGATATACTGGGAAGAGTTAAATGTTAAGTTATGACATTTTTTCTTAGTTTTGAAAAATAGCCATAAGGAGATTTTAAGTTATGCATAGGACACCAATTACAACTTTAATGAACATCAGTACTTTAATTCTGCCTTCCCATTTTACAAAACTGTAGGTGCTAGAGCATTAAATTAATGATCCTAAGAGAAAGTAATTAAGAGATTTCAAATTGTGGGATGATGCACCCTACAACTGTCCTTATCTCATCAGAAAGGCAACATTACAGAAGTATGCAGATGTTTAAACTCAGGGACTAAAAGACAGAACAGGAGAGGCAAGGCAACCACATTGGGGATGTGGAAGCTGCATTACAATGGTTGTGAACTGCATTATGCATAAATATTATATATATTACAATATCATGTAATATATAATATATAATACTAGATGATATTACAAAATGGTTGTTACTTTTAAAGAGATACTGTAGTTTCATATAAGGTCATAGTTTTCTAGTTATGTGTTATTTGGCAGTCATACAGTGTGGTGGTTTGAAAGAAAGTAGCCCTCAAAGCAAGTGGTATTAATGGGAGGTGTGGCCTTACTGGAATAGGTGTGGTCTTGGAGGAATTATTTCACTGTGGAGGCATGTTTTGATGTCTTGTATATGCTAGATAAGACAGTTCCATTCCTGTTGCCTGCAAGATATAGAGCTCTCAGCGCCTTCTCTTGCACCATGTGTCTTGGCATACCACCATGTCTCACCATGATGATAACAGAATGAACCTCTGAACTGTAAGCTGCCACCACAATTAAATAGTTTCCTTTACAAGAGCTGCCATGGTCATTGTGTCTCTTTGCAGCAATGGAGAGTAAGACAGAATTTGGTACCAGGGTACAGTATTGCTGTGATAAGCCTGACCTTATAATGGTTTGAAGGAATCTGGACACTGGGACTATGGATTAGAAAAGCAGTTGAACACTTTAAGTGGTGTTTAATGAGCCATCCTAGTAATAACAGGGAAGACAGTTTTGCCGAGTGTGATTTGAACTGTGGGGGACTGACTCAAGATGTTTCAAAGGGATTCTAATACATTGCCTAGGAATCATTCTTGTGATATTTTGGATAAGAATGTGACTGCTTTTTGCCCTTTTTTGAAAAGTTTGCCTGAGGCTACAGTGATGAGTTTTGGATTCATTGGCAGAGGAAGTCTCAAAATAGCCTAGAATAGACTCTGTTGTGTGGTCACTGGTGTTAACACTGATGAGATATGTAACATAAAGGAGCAAGATGAGTAAGGAGAAATATTTGAGCAGAAAATAAGCACAAGAAAGTAGGATGGAGTTAAGTCCTGTATTCAAGGAGATAAACAGGTTAAGAAGTGGAATAAAGGGAGTTATGACCTCTGGGCAAGATCCCACCCAGGTAAGTTTCCAATTTATTAATAAGAATTAAAGAAAACTTACAGTCAGTTGTGGTGCAGCATATATTTAATGTCAGCACTCAGAGGGCAGAGGCTGCCAGATCTCTGAGTTTGAGGCCAGCCTGATCTACAGATCCAGTAACTGAACTATGGGGCAATGTTCCATCTGCAACAATCAGCAGAATTTGGCCGCATAGCTCTGCCTTTACAGTCAAGATAGAAGAAAGGCATTATTATGAAACCTTCTTCCTACACTAAAGAAAGCCACTGAGGCGAGGCATGTGTCAGGGGTGTCCCTGGATGGATTTCGAGAGCAGCCATTGCATGATGCTGTGAAGGTGAAGCCTGGATTGCCTTGGAGATTCGAAGATGTTGGAGATGCCGGAGCTGTGGGATACCTGCCTAGGAAAGCGGTTATTAAGACGTGGACCCAGTCCAGAGAAAGACTGTGCTGCAGTCCACAAAGCTGAAAGGAGTTGAAGGTCTGGAGTGTGATTTGACAACAGACATTGAGGATCAAAGTCTGGATTTTGCCCAGCTGTTTTTCAATCTTGTTTGGGTCAAGTATTTCCTCACTATGCTCCCTGTCTACATTTTAGAGTGGTAATGTATATTCTATGACATTATTTGTTACAAGTATGTGATCTGTCTTTTTATTTTGATTTTACAGGAGACTACAGTTAAGAGACTGAAAGAATCTCAGAGGGAACTTTGAATTTTAGACTTAAATATGTTTGAGACTGTTACAGACTATGGTGACTTTTAAATTTGGACTGAATGCACTTTTGCATTATGATATGGCTAAATCTAAATTTTTGCTAAAAGTAAATTTTTACTAAAACTACATTTGAATAGAAATGAAAATTGACTAAAACTGCCTCCAATGTCTATAAATGTTCATTTCAATTAGAACATCAGATAATGAAGATTTTTGGGTTTTCCTGTTGGTTTTGCCTTTCCAAGGGCATCATGACAGCACTATGTCAACCTGGCAGAGTTATATATAACTGTTTTCTGTTTGACTATATTTAAGATGTGTGATTAACTTTCTAAACATATAAAGAAGCCTATACTCTTTAAGATTTTAAGTTCATGTCAGTCTTATAGGAAAACAAAGTAGAAAACATTATGAGGCCCAAAACTTCAGTGACAAATTGCAACATCGGTGACAATTATTGTGATTTGTTTGACATAAATCTCACGAGTAATCAATCTACAATGAGTAAAACATATAGGCACACTTCAAAATGAGTCTGTGTATTTATACTCATTTGAATTGAATATGGATATTGCCAGTGCCTCTAAAATTGCCATAAAAACCTGTTTATTGTTCACCAATATTTCTACCAATTCATATATCGTATAAAAAGTGCTACATAACCAGGCACCTCTCCTGGTTTGTACTTTATCATATGCTGGGGGCATGCAGGATCTCAGTCATTGATAATGAATATCTTTCTCTCCAAGAAACAGATAAGAGTTCAGCATGATGTAGAACTAATGAAACAAGACCAAACAAAGCACATTGGGAATAATACATTGAAACTAACATGTTGGGGAACACAGCGGAAGAAATCAAGAAAAATTCAGACAGATTTGTTGCCTTTCTGTAAAAGACATTCATTATAAAGTTTATATATAATATATTGGCATCATTATATTTTGATATTTTATCCGTTATTTTCACTTTATTTTTTACTTCTATGAAAAACTATCTCACAAATAATGCATATATTGCTAAAAGAAATCTGAACTATAGAAATTTTGTTAACTTCTGAGATTTATAAATTAAAAAATTACATCTTATACTTCTTTCCCTTTAGTTTTCATTTTTATATGAATTACAGAAAAAGTCCTCTAGGTGGCAGCATTTACCACAGTTAGAAATTGTTTTGGAACTAATTTAACTCTTGACACAATAATTGATAAGGTAGAAATTATCCTTTGCACACTATGTGTCTTCCATATTTCCACAGTGTCATGAATTAATCCCTGACCTTTATGAGTACATGTTTGTTCATTCATTTATCTGTTAATACAATTACATTTTTACACTTTTTCAACAGCAATTAAGCTGACCCAAAAACATTACAATAAAAATATATTACATATTAGTATTCTTAGGTGAAACTAACGTAAGATACATTGCTGTATATATAAATATGAAAGAGATATTAACTGCATGATTACTGTCTGTTTTTAAAAGCTTGCATACTATTACATTTGGATTGCATTAGAGACAAATTTTTTGAATTTATAGTTTTAGAATCAGGAGCAGTTTTTAATTTATATTCAAAAAATCATAGTTCTAATGTTCTCACTCTTGCCAACATTCCAAAAATTGCTGCCATATTCACAATGACTAGGAAGTAGAAACAGCCTAGAAAATCATAAATTAATTATAGAATTTTAGGCAGTCAATATTTTGTCAGAATACTTCTAAGTAAGTTCAATAATTTTAACTATTAAAGTGCAATATCAGTTTTTATTATTATAATGTGTATATTGCACACCATTATAAATAACAATAATTTACCATACTAACAGAAAAACTTTTTCATATTTGAAAATAAATATAGACAGAAATTTGACAGATAGGAACTTGTGGCTGTCTTGCATATTTTCTTGACCTTGTATAAATTTAGAACATTTGTCATTCATGATTGGTAAGGGATTTATTTCTTGCAATGGTAACTGACTGTGCAGAATTATCATTGATAATATTCCTAACAAATATCTGAAGAGAAATGCTGGTACAGTAACCTTTGGGATGACAATTTAGAAATCTGTATATGAATTCATTCAAAAGATATGGTAATAAAATACAAGTGAACTCATCTAAATCAGGCTTAAATGTGCCTAAAGGCCTACTTCAAGTAAGAAAATTCTTTGGTTTCAGTTTTGATGCCAGTGGGTAAGTTTGTGGATGTTGAGTAAAAAGGATTTTATTTTGGGACATATTTCACTTAAGATTTTCCTGCCACTTTGTTGACTCCTCTTCAGACTCTTTACCGCTGAGGAGGAGTGGACTGGAGGTGGGCTGGGAGAGAGGCAAGAGGGAATGAGATGAAGGTCAGAGGGAGAACTGTGGTTGGAATGAATCTTAAAGTATAAATAAATTATTAAAAAATCCCTGTCAATAATAACAAAACACTTCTTCCACCAAAACTTCTCCCATCACTCAAGTGTTCCCAAAGGTATGACACTAATTTTGGTTGAGAAGTATTAAAAGAAGCATTTCAATTTTTTATTCATTTTCCCATATAATTTCAAAAATAGCAATTAAGTAAACACAATTTATTTTCTTCAGTCTTTTGTCGATAAATCCGGATAGAGTCAGGTTAATTTTTCCAATCTCTGTGACTATGTCTTAAGGAGTTTAGGACTGTAAAAAGCAATAGTTAAAACCAAAAGCTAGAGCAAGCTTTTGAGAAGTTGTGGCAGAGCATCATTGTGCAGTGGTGAATGGGAGCTATGTATTTAACCATTGTGATTATGGTTGCTTCTTTGAATCAGCTTCCTTTTTCTTGTTTTTTCCTATCAACCACCTATTGACAACCTAATTTTACACAATGGAAACCTTCCTGCATATATAACACTTACTGCTCACAATGCAATTAGCTGGATCCTGGATTATTTCACACAGCCCCAGCTGCCTTGAAGAATATGATCAATGGCCCATCGTTTGTTCAGTAATTGTATAAATATAAATGCAAATGGACTCATGAGAGGACTTCATTGGTGTTATATGGTGGGCAGACCTTTGTTATTTGAAGATACCTGTTTTGTTTGCAAGCATACAGGTGGGCTTGGGATCAAGACATTTTCAAACATATAGGAACTCTCACAATCTTCAGAAATTGCCTAAAACTTGCTCCTTGGGTATTATGCTACCTGTAGTTGACACTTGCCATGTGCTCTGAAGACAAGACATAGCTTCCTTGATTTCTGTTCTAGGAATTCTGCCTTCTTCACAAGGGTACCCGACCCTGCATAGACCTGTACTCACTCTCAGCTCAAGGGAAAATTAGAAGTTAGTTCTAGAGGTCTAATCACAGTAAGGGAGATACATGTTGTACCAAATTAATATTTAAGCAATGCTTGCGCCCTTAGACTGGTTGAGCGGGAAGTGGAGCACAAATAGAGTAAATATGAGAAAGGGAGGGTCAGATGAGCACAAATTCTCTGATTCCTGATGCAAGATAAGTGCAAGTAGCTTCCTACTGTCAGTTAGGCCATGGCGGCACTGCTGTGCATCCCCTACTGTAAGAGGAACTAGCCCCTGCTTGTGATCCAAAGTTAACTTGTCCTCTCTTAAGTGGCATTTTGTCAGATACTTGGTTACAATGTCAACAAAAATGAGAAGATGCTTAAATAACACAAAATGTCCCTTACTGTAAAAAGAAACAAAATTTAATGTAATGGTATGAATGAAATACTAAACTCAATAAACAAATTTACTAATATTCAGTCTCAAAACACACTAGATGGCTAATAATATACATATAGATATATATAGTTATATATATATATATAGTTATATATATAGTTATATATATAGTTATGTGTCCACATGTGTCCACATATGCATGTGTGTAAAGAAATCGCTGGTGAACATTCATACAAGATAAAGATGGTGAGATGGTGTTTGAATACTTTTGAAACATAAACATTTACATTCTATCAAAAAAGTCCTCGGAGTACATGATTATTTTATATTTACAAAGATAGTGCCCAAGAAAACATTCCTAAATAGGCTTCCTTATGAAGTGTATTTCCTAAAGTATTTTAAATGAATATATTGTATGTTATACTTTGCTTTGAACCATCTTCATTTATTTTGGTGACTCAAGCTTACTGCCTGAGAATGTCACAGCCACTCCATCAGTGAGCCAGCTCTTCAATAACTTGCCTGCTTCAAAGATAACCCCTGTCCCAGACAGCCAAGAAATTCCACTGAGTCCTTCTAATCCTTCACAGTATTTCACCTATCAGTGTTCTGGACACAAGAAGTTCATACATTGGTGAATGACATAGCATTGTGCAGTTAAAAACCTCAGAGAGTCTATTAACAGTAGATTCTACAGAGCGAAATTTCCCTCTTTCTCTTTCCTTCCTCCCTCCCTGCCTTCTTTCTTTTCTTCCTTCCCTACTTCCTTCCCCCTCCCCCCTCCATCTCTTCCTTTTGTCCCTCTGCCTGTCGTCTTTCTGTCTGTCTTGACAAGATGTCATATTAACTGTAACCCTATCTGACCTGGAACTCATTATACACCCAGGATGTCCTTGAGCTTGAAGCAATCCTCTGGCCTCAGATTCCAGATTCTGGAATCATAGGCAGGATTTGCAATGTCTGAACAGAATAAGATTTTCATCTTAAAATATTTAAGGGCATAAAACTACATGAAGAAACATAGTTTTACATAAGCACAGTGATTCTGACTCAAATCCTAGACAAAATGTAACTGTCTGCTGAAGACAGGGCCAGATTCATCTCCATTACACTGTTGCACTGTGATGTGGAAACAAGCCAAGATGGCAACAGTCAACAAAATGCAAGCTTTCCCTGACTCACCTTGATGGAATTTGAAGAGGACCCTGTTTGAAATGAGGTTCTGAGAAACTCTGAGAGCAAAGCTAGGCTTATCTGCCTTGCTCTACATGAGTAAGTCTATTTATGTGTGCCTTATGTAACAAACTGGGCCTCTAAAGGGAAGTCATGTGAGTAGAGGTTTTAAAATAAACTCTGGAAACATTAAAAGAATAAGAAGGGAGGGAGATGGACAGTGAAGTTACCCAAGATTTTTGCCCCAGATAAAATGAAGTTTTATTTTCAGCAACATATGCTTAGTAATGAAATCATAAAGTTAAAAATCATAGTACCATTTAAAAAAAATCCTTAAGAGATCATTTTTCCTAATTTCATTATTGCAAATGTAGCTGTGCTTGCAATGTGTAATAACATCTCTGCTTCTTTGTATCAATAAAGTTTCTTGTAAGCAACATGAGTATTTATTCCCATCACTGTAAAACAATCATTTGACAACATGGGAATTGAATAGATAATACTCAATATTATAATGTAAGAAACTTTAATCTAACATTTCCATACAGAATCAGGAAAAAGTTTTCGATGTTTTGCTAATAGATACACAGCTTTAATGAAATTATTTAAATTAAATTATTGCATAACTACATTATCATTTTAAAAAAGCTATACCTTTCCTACATAATTGCTAGCTGCTTCAGCCACACTGATGAAAACATGTACTACAAAAGAATTGTCTATATATAGATAAAATCTTCTAAAAGCCATGGGAAAATTTGGGAGTTCAATATATTTCTAAATTTGTGTAGTGATCATGATAGAATAGAATTTCTGGAAAGAGTCGGTTTACTTGGAATAATTTTGAAGGCACTGATCTGATTCTTATAATCCATGTCAGTCATGAAAATACAGCAAACTGTTTTAAATTTAGATCAGTCATTCAAAAAGAATGAGAGATGTCACCAGGGCTCCATGACGATTTGATTACTTACATTAGGTTGCCTTTAAAAAAAGGAGAAAAGAATGAGAAAACAAAAGGAGGAGAAAGGCACTGGGAAGGAAGAGCTGATTATGATTAAAGGAGCAAAGGAATTATACAGGAGTGCATTGCACTTCCTCAGTTTGCACAGCCTCTGGTAGGTGATAATTTCTTCCCGTGGTGTTAAATTCCTGCATTGTCATTTGCTCAAGAGTGGTAATACACATAACCCTTAACATCTTTAACACATCCCTCCCCCAGAGGTACAGTGCAATAGCCCAGTCCTTTTGTGAAATGGGTACAGTGGCACTGCTGTGACAACGGAGCCCTGTGATTGAGTCACTGTCTGTTAGATACAGCGCCACATTTGGCACTGTATAGAGCCACACAAATATTTTATTTTACATTCAGCTTTGAGTGGAACAGAGAAGCCTTGCTCCTGAGGTCTTGAACTCCTTTAGGAGGGCGTTTGATAACTCTCCACATTACAGCCTGCGTCTCTTATATAAAATGTAACTTGCAGGAAAAGCCTTTATCATCTTTGTGTGAAATGTAATTTTAGAAATGCTGCATGATAACTAGAAAGTCGTACACGAGAATCCAATTAAACTGAACTGCTTAATAATTCAGGTTATTATGTGTCATTGCATGAAAATTATTGTTTAATATATAAGTAGAATGATGCTAAACTTGAGGGATGTAAAAGAATCACATAACCTCCACGTCGGTTTCCACGCAGACGCAGACGAAGGCACTTTAGTCTCTAGGGAACTGGCAAGAGGTGACTTCGATGTGCAAGTGTCCCATGACCTAGACAGCCAGGAGAGAACAGTGTGGCTCCTTACTGTTGCCCACATGGTATAATTTTTGAAGTACTAATCAAGTAGTCAGGGTAAGAGCATCATGTTTCCTGGCTGTGAAAATATGCATTGTTATGAGTGATAACTAGTTAAAGTGGTCTAGTTGGGAAAACATATACGTATATGCAACGGATTATTTACAAATGGCAAGTTAACTAAGTGGCTCTGTGATGTTTTTAAATCCACCAAAAATATACAATAAAATGCAGCATAAAACAACAGGTATTTTCACAGTAAAATGAACAATCGTCTCCCAGTTCATATTTCTAGAGTTATATTTTAAATAGTGTAGTGTGTTTGAAATTGTAAAACAAATTATGTTGTGCTTGAGGCAGAAACTTCAAGTTAAATCGAAAAGGACTATGTAATGTACAGTTTTTTGGAGGACTATTAACTAAATAATATTTCTCATCGTAGAGTTTATCAGCTGAAATGGAATAAAGGAAGCTTGCACACTCTAACATTAAGAGGTTAAGGAATTACATGCTTTAGGAATACCTACATTTAGATATCTCTATCTAGAATAAACAGAAGACAATTTCTGAAACAAGAGCTCCATTTCTGTCTCCTGGGTGTTCTTCTCTGAAGAGAGGGTGCACATGCCTCATTCTGGGGCTTGGACCCGAGGATTTTATTAATTGAAGTGTGGTGGCCATGCTTCTTGAGCTTCGATTTGTTTCCTCTTCCCTAGCCTTCATCCTGATTCCCATTGGGATCTCATTTTCAAGCATGGGGTATGTAATGGCCTTTGCCAGCTAGTAAAGCTATCTCTTCCCAGAGAGTCATATCCCTGGTTAACAATGAGGTTAAATAATTATTATTAAGCTATGGGCTCCATTACCTGACTTTGAAATGACTGTGGTATGATTAAAATATAATTGCATTGCTCAGGAAATCAACTGGAAAGGAGCTGTGCTGTTGTTTATTGTGACTGGACCCGAAGAGTTCAGCCCAGAAAATACGCAAGCATGAGAACGATGTAATAGCTTTAATTTTGTGAATGGCAGATTCCCGGAGGGACGATGAAAAGAATCAACCTTTAATTCATGAGCATTGTTGTATGAAGGTTGTTTTTTGTTGACATTTGAATACTTAGGGGTCCTTTCCTTAAATTTTCTCATTCTAATCACAAAAAGTCATAATTTAATGCTTTGTAACTGTATGCAAACACCATCAACCTATAAGAAAAATGTTTTACTCCACAAGGGGTTGAGCAGCTTCATGGCGAACTTTTATACACTGCACTATTACTCTGACTATGTACCTAAGTGAAAAGTTTTAATAAAAAAACGGGGATTAAATTTTCACATGAAGAAATCATGATGTCAAACAAGGCAGCTAAAATTCAGATTACTTACACACTATGCAGTTTGGAAGTCTTGATCAGTGATTTGTTTTACTTCTAATTTAGCTATGTAAAAAATAAATGCCCATGCTTAAAAAGAGTTTCAGCCACAAGCATAAGATACCTCCGAATTAAAAAGGCTTTAATACCTTTACGTTCTACTACAGTGTAAGAAACACAAGGTTTAAAATAAATGCCCTGTATTCTGCCTTTAAGTTAGCAAAGTCAACCATGCATTAAGATTTCCTCAGACAACCTTTATAGATCATTCAGAGGTAAAAAAAAAAAAAAAATGTTGTTGTTGAAAACTAATGGGGTTTTATTTCTAACTTTACTCAGACACCTGTCTGACATAGGTGCAGCCAATTACACAAACCTTCCTGACTTACTGGTTTTTAAAGATGATGGAGGCAAACCCTGCCAAGGCGTTAGGGGCACTGGTACAGGATTTAGGCTGACCCTTTCTGAAGTAGCCCATCCAGCCCTGGTAAGAAAATGAGAAACAAACTTGTGAAGCTGTGCTACAAAGCTGGAGTCAGAGACATGCCTGGCAGGGAAGTGAATCCAGCAGAAACTGCAGAGGGACAAGCAGCCTTTTGCAGCTTGGCTAACAGCTGCTGGGGATTCCTTCCAGCCCGTCTGAAGCAAAGTTCGCAGTTAGGTGAGCTGGGAGCGGGCTCGGTTGTAGCCTTCATTCTGGCGAGCTAGGCTCTCTGGGAGGCAAAAGCAGAAGGGCAGAGGCGGCCAGGATCGAGCGCAGCAGCTCCTGGGAAAGGAGACTTCCCATACGGCGCAGTGGCCATGGCTGTGCCCCGGGACCCCAGATGCAACGTTCATGTTCCCCAGACTGTATCAGTGACCCGGAGCGCAGTAAATGCCCAGATTAATTTTCTTTCCATTCTTCACCGAGACACAAATACCTACTGCCCTATCTTTAGCTTTCCGCCCTCTTCGCCCTTCCTTCAGAGATGTCCCTGCCAGCAATTGCCTCAATTTGCAGCACCGGGAACAGAGTCGTTTTAATGGTTTAATACGCTCCAGAATTTGCTGGCCAGAATTTCTCATTGAGGGGTGGCTTCGAGTCTCAGACATCTCTGCCTTTTGGCTCCTCCACTTTGCAGAGAGAAATGCATCAAGAAAAGAGCGACCTCGATGACCCTCATCACCCCGCGGCGAGAATCTAGGTTCCTGGGTTCCGCGCGGGTGCAACCGCATCCCAGGGCTCCGCGGCTGCAAGCTGGGTTTCAGCCTCAGAGCTCTAGAGCCTCCCCGGGTGCTCGCCCCTGCCGGGCATGCTCAGTGAGCGTCCTGGAAGCCAGCTCTCCCGGGGCCTGATTCGGTTTTCCAGGTTTTCGAGGCTGCCGAGGGACGCTGGGGAGGGGTGGCTGGAGACAGTCAGCGCCTTGTTCCGCGCCCCCTCCCTCAGTCTCTGCAGCCTCCCACACTGCAAGATGCTGGCCAATCAGGACCCCGGGGCGGGGCTTCGGCCGTCACGCCCTCCCTCTGGGCTTATTGAGAGTTATATCAAGAAATTCAGTTCAGAGAGAGGAGAGAGAGGAGAGGGAGAAGGAGAGGGGGGCAGAAGAGAAGGGAAAGAAGAGAGTACGCGAGGTAGGAAAGAGAGCCTCAGTCTCCGAAGCGCGAAAGAGCTCACGGATTGAGAATTTGTCGGGCAATTGGCACCCCGGGACAACAGCCAGAAAAATCACCATCACCCAACTCTGACATTTCCTGCCAGAAGTTAGAGACTTGAGCAGTATTGCCATCGAATGCAAATGGTAGGCTGGTTGCTGTGGGATATACTCCCGAGCTGAAGAGCCCAGACCCAGTGGGTAATCGCTGTAGCGAGGAAATGTGGCGAGAATGACTAACGACAAATCTGTGAATTTGTTCTCGGGAGTTGCTAATTTGCCAGCCCGAAGGCACACATTTTACAAGGAGGAAACGTTTTGCTGCTTCTGAATTCTCCCCAAACTGGTGCTACCAGATGCATGGCTTTCTATGCGTTGGAACAAATCCTTCTTAACTGCAGCCTACCGGGAAAGGGGAAAGGTTGAGACTACTAACGTAAGTGTAAAGTTTCGCATGCACAATTGGAAATGCCGTGTTTAGTTATGTCCTCGGTGTAGACGAGGGGTGTTTGTAATTGGGTAGCCGGCTGGGGCAGAGCTCACCTACTGGGTTGTATCTGCAACCCCACCTGCACCACTCTGCTGGAACTAATCGCGGGCATCAGCTACTGTGCAGCCCAATGCAGATAAGATTAGAGCCTGGGAACTGACCAGTCCTACTCCAGTGGGTAGCTGCCTGGAGCCTTGCACGCATTTCAACTGCACTTAGAGGGACATCTCAGCGGAAGTTCTTCTTCGTGTGTTACCGGGTTGCGGTATTTATGTGTAGCAAATGTTACTAATATTATAATGAGACACCGGATTAAGAAACTGCATTTTTTTTTCCCTCTGGTATGCTCAGTAGAAAAATATTGTGGTGTTACATAGGAATGTTGGCTGTGTCTCACTTCCATCCCGGCTCACTGGTTCACCTCTGTGACAAGCAATTGTCTATTATCATACGTTTTTTTAAAAGTTTTCGTGTGTTTATTTATCTCGATGGGGGCAATGTGGAAACATAGAGAAAGGAGAGCAGGCTCTGAGTAAGAAATGTCAAGGCTTGGTTTTGTGCTTTGAGGCAATAGGAATACGTAGTGGCCAGTGACTACCGCTTCTGCTGCTGCTGCAGCAGCATGTCCGGATGCTCATTTCCCAGTAAGGATGGACGAGAAGACAGTTGAGGAACTGGGAGGAAGGAAAGGCAGTCTTCTGAGAGGAAGAGATGACTCAGTGTGGCGGAGAAGAAAACACATCATCTCTAACATGTGACAAAGCAGTTAGCAGCAGTCATAGCTAAACACTTGGGGTTTTTCACTTCATCTCAAACAACTGGGGGAGGTGGGCTCGAGACCAGGCGATGGGCGAAGCAGGGGGAGGGGAAGAGCAGAGCAAGAATTCATGCTTTGAATTAAATAGTGTTCTGAGGGATAAAAAAAAAAGAAAAAAAAAAAACAGTGTGGGGAAAACCCAGGTAAAAATAGCTGCTGTCCTTAATTCAAAAGTAGATGAATTTCATTTTCTCTCGGAAAAAGCAACAAGCAAGGGATAGTCAGTATTTTTGGCCACAGAGTTAAGTTGTAAACTGTGGAAGAGCAAACTGCCATGTTTACTAATATGCAGTGAGAATGTGGTTCAGTGTTTTGTGACTGGCTTTTCACTCACTCACTGAAGAATAATATTGTCTGTACAATTGTGTTGACAGTGACTGTCTCCAGATAAGAGATGAGATGTAATGCCTCCTCCAGTCCATGCACATTTCCTCTTGCAATTTGTGCATCATTCCTCAGTGGGAACCTTTAAACTCTAAAATCCAAGAAAAGAAAAGAAATACATTATCATGGACCTGAGGGATTTTTACCTGTTGGCTGCTCTGATTGCCTGTTTAAGGCTGGATTCGGCAATAGCTCAAGAACTTATTTACACTATTAGAGAGGAATTGCCTGAAAATGTGCCCATAGGAAATATACCAAAGGACCTGAACATTTCTCACATCAATGCTGCCACGGGGACCAGTGCCAGCCTTGTCTACAGACTGGTTTCTAAAGCTGGGGATGCCCCTCTGGTGAAAGTATCCAGCAGCACTGGGGAGATTTTCACAACCTCCAACAGAATAGACAGAGAGAAACTCTGTGCCGGAGCTTCTTATGCTGAGGAGAATGAGTGTTTCTTTGAACTTGAGGTGGTGATCCTCCCCAATGACTTTTTCAGGCTGATCAAAATCAAGATCATTGTCAAGGATACCAATGATAATGCCCCCATGTTTCCGTCTCCTGTCATCAATATTTCCATTCCAGAAAACACTTTGATCAACAGCCGCTTCCCAATCCCATCAGCCACAGACCCTGACACAGGCTTCAATGGGGTGCAGCATTATGAATTGCTAAATGGGCAGAGTGTTTTTGGACTGGATATCGTGGAAACTCCGGAGGGAGAAAAGTGGCCGCAATTGATTGTTCAGCAGAACTTGGATAGAGAACAAAAAGATACCTATGTGATGAAAATCAAAGTAGAGGATGGAGGCACCCCACAGAAATCCAGCACAGCCATACTGCAGGTCACAGTAAGTGATGTGAATGACAACAGGCCAGTGTTTAAAGAGGGCCAAGTAGAGGTGCATATTCCAGAGAATGCTCCCGTGGGGACCTCTGTAATTCAGCTCCATGCTACTGATGCAGATATAGGCAGCAATGCTGAAATCCGGTACATTTTTGGTGCCCAGGTCGCCCCTGCAACCAAAAGACTCTTTGCTTTAAATAACACAACTGGGCTGATTACAGTTCAGAGGTCTTTAGACAGGGAAGAGACAGCCATTCACAAAGTGACAGTTCTGGCTAGTGATGGCAGCTCCACTCCTGCCCGAGCCACCGTTACCATCAATGTCACAGATGTAAATGATAACCCTCCGAACATAGACCTCAGGTACATTATAAGTCCCATCAACGGCACAGTGTATCTGTCTGAGAAAGATCCGGTCAATACAAAGATTGCCCTAATTACAGTTTCAGATAAGGACACAGATGTGAATGGCAAAGTGATCTGTTTTATTGAAAGAGAGGTCCCATTTCATCTGAAGGCAGTATATGACAACCAGTATCTGCTAGAGACCTCTTCCCTGCTGGACTATGAGGGCACCAAAGAATTCAGCTTTAAAATCGTTGCCTCTGATTCTGGGAAGCCCAGTTTGAATCAGACTGCCCTGGTAAGGGTTAAGCTTGAGGATGAAAATGACAACCCACCAATTTTCAACCAGCCTGTAATTGAGCTGTCAGTTTCTGAAAACAACCGACGTGGGTTATACTTAACAACTATTAGTGCTACAGATGAAGACAGTGGGAAAAATGCAGACATTGTTTATCAGCTTGGACCGAATGCCTCCTTCTTTGATCTGGACAGAAAGACAGGAGTTTTGACAGCTTCCAGAGTCTTTAACAGGGAGGAACAAGAGAGATTCATTTTTACAGTAACTGCCAGGGACAATGGGACCCCTCCCCTCCAGAGCCAAGCAGCAGTGATAGTTACTGTTCTGGATGAGAATGACAATAGTCCCAAGTTTACTCATAACCATTTTCAGTTTTTTGTGTCTGAGAATCTGCCAAAGTATAGTACTGTGGGAGTAATCACAGTGACAGATGAAGACGCTGGAGAGAATAAAGCAGTTACTCTTTCCATTCTAAATGACAATGAAAATTTTGTGTTGGATCCTTACTCAGGAGTCATTAAGTCAAATGTCTCCTTTGACCGAGAGCAACAGAGTTCCTACACCTTTGATGTCAAAGCCACTGATGGAGGACAACCACCCAGGTCCTCAACTGCAAAAGTAACTATCAATGTAATGGATGTCAATGATAATAGTCCAGTTGTCATTTCTCCACCGTCCAACACCTCATTTAAGTTGGTGCCACTCTCAGCCATTCCTGGCTCTGTGGTTGCAGAAGTTTTTGCTGTGGATATTGACACTGGGATGAATGCAGAACTTAAGTATACCATAGTGAGCGGGAACAACAAAGGGTTGTTTCGGATTGATCCAGTAACAGGCAACATCACTCTAGAAGAAAAGCCGGCACCTACTGACGTGGGCCTGCACCGTCTGGTGGTCAACATAAGTGACCTGGGTTACCCTAAGGCTTTGCACACTCTCGTGCTGGTATTTCTTTATGTAAATGATACTGCTGGAAATGCCTCGTATATCTATGACTTGATCCGCAGGACTATGGAGACCCCACTGGACAGGAACATAGGAGATAGCAGCCAACCCTATCAAAATGAGGACTATCTTACCATCATGATCGCCATCGTGGCGGGGGCCATGGTGGTCATAGTTGTGATCTTTGTCACTGTTCTGGTGCGCTGTCGCCATGCGTCAAGGTTCAAAGCAGCTCAGAGGAGCAAGCAAGGTGCTGAGTGGATGTCCCCAAACCAGGAGAATAAACAAAACAAGAAAAAGAAACGGAAGAAAAGAAAGTCACCCAAGAGTTCTCTTTTGAACTTTGTGACTATCGAAGAGTCCAAACCCGATGACGCAGTTCACGAACCTATCAATGGGACCATAAGCCTGCCTGCTGAGCTGGAGGAACAAAGTATAGGAAGATTTGACTGGGGCCCCGCACCTCCAACAACCTTCAAGCCGAACAGCCCTGACCTGGCCAAGCACTACAAATCTGCCTCTCCACAGCCTGCTTTCCATCTCAAACCAGACACTCCAGTTTCCGTGAAAAAGCATCATGTCATTCAGGAGCTCCCTTTGGACAACACCTTCGTCGGGGGCTGTGACACCCTTTCCAAACGCTCCTCCACTAGTTCAGATCACTTCAGTGCCTCAGAGTGCAGCTCCCAGGGAGGCTTCAAGACAAAGGGCCCCTTACACACCAGACAGGTAAACGAGCACTTTTACTGGTCTATAAGTACTGCATACAAGTGCCCCGTCAACCAGTATTAATGTGCCAGCGTGTCTATTGTTTTGGTCTAACTTTAGCTAAGTTATAAGGAGGAAAAAAAACTTGACCCCTTTTCTATTCCTCTGGGGCTCAGTCAAGAATTTTTAGAACAGCTTTGAAATTTCTGAGTTCTGAGCATTATTTAACCTCCCAGTTTCCTTCAAATGGCAAAAGATGAAAAGAGGAAATTATTCCAAAATGTCCCAAGATAATGTTTGCTCAAGAAGAAAACCCATCCTGATTTGCCCAGATCTGCTCCTGGGGTTTCCAAATTGCCTGCTTCAAGATTTTTGCATTACCTTTTGATCTAAAAAGTCACCTTCAGATATCAAGTTTAAGTGACGTTTGAAGGTCTGACACCAATTACGATGGAGCTGTGGTTGCTAAAGGGGTTAATGTTTTTTTAAACTCTTAATAAAACGGGAGTAGGATATTAAATGTACATCAGCTGCGAAGCACATGGTTGTTGATTGATTGCATCTAAGCCATATAGGTAGTATAATCCTTGACTTCAAGTTATTTTATTTGTAATATAGTAAAGTGCATCTTTCTTAGGAAGATTTTCAGTGTCCATAATGGCCAAATATGAAAATGAAAAAAGGAATGCTTTCTCTCTAATATTACTAATTTACAGAGAAAAGACGGAACCCATTGTAAATACTTCTTCATCTTAGTAATGCATAAGTGATCTGTCATAACTCATTTTAAACTGTAAAATATGCCATACGAAGAGGGATTAAGAGGCTGAGAAACACGTATTTCAACCAAATCCAGAATTAGTTTTTTTTAGGTCTAATAATTCCATGTTAATAAAGATTTAAATGCAGCTCTGTCTAATTTATTTCTTTGGTGCTTGTCTGTTGCCACTAAATTTGAATGTCGATAATAGCCTGTAGATGGCACTAGGGTATCATGTCCCTTGTGCTGGCCAGGTGCCAATCCTGCAGTAGCTAGGAGGAGGGGGGAGGGAAGGATCAAGCTGGTTGTACAGCCAAAGATACCTTTTATTTAATGACAGTTCCTCTGTAGCAACTAGCATTTAAGTTCATTTGCTTGCTCTTTAGTGACTTGCTCTCAGCACATCAACTTTCTAGGATTTTGGAAGCCAAGCTCTGTTGTTAGGAGTCCACCTCTGCTGGTGGTCCATTCACCACATTGCTATCCCTTAGGAACATAGATCTCAGAAAAACCAAGTGAAACAAAATTCACTTGCAGAATTGTCTTGACACTCATTGATGAGTCTTTGGAAAATCAAGAGGGTTTTTTGTTGTTGTTGCTGCTGCTGCTGTTGTTGTTATCTGAAGTTGTGGTAGAGTAGTATATCTTATGGAAACTGGTTCCCCTGTTAGATTCAGTAACTGCTCTGTAATGACTTAGAGGCTTCATGACACTATGGCATTATAAAAATGATTTTGTCAGTGAATCACACAGGTCCTCCTTGAATATTAAGTTTAGTGCCTATGATTATGAAGTAAAATCTCCATTTGAAATGATAAATACATAAAGCGCTGTGGACAAACATATGTTTAAAGCTGAAATGCACAGAAGACAATGACCTAAAATACCAAGATCAGTTTTGAAGTACTAGAAACTGTTAGGTTATTAGATGTAAGTGAAGTCAGAAGCACAGCTTCATTTCATATGAACCCTATCAACATTTGAGAAGAGAGTGGCTTTTTAAAATTTGGAGATCACCTGAACATAACAAAGTTTTTAAAAAGCTATTAAATTGTTTATTATGGTGAGAAAAATAATGGATGGAATTATAAATGCTCTTAATCAAAAAGTTGCTATTTCAATGAAAAGAGAAGAAAAGTTTTGGTTTTCACTTTATTAAAATTTGTAGTCTTTATTTGTGGTATGATATGATTTTTATCATTCCTTGAAAAAAAAAAGTAGTGTGAACTTAAACTTTTCATGTGAGATCAGAAATTGGTTTCCCAAAGAGAGTTACCTGCCGACTTCCCACTGTTGTCATTTCTTTCATGTCAGTGTCATGGACATTGCTAGAGAGGTACTGGCCAACATCTTCTGATTTTTCCCACAGTCATTGAACTTAAATATGATACAAGGGCATAAATGCTAGTCAGATGTGTTTTACCAGAGCTTTGAAAGGATCTTCTAATGAAGCCTCACTTGTTAAAAAGAAATTTGTGTATATGACATAATCTTGCAGTCAGGATGCTGAGTAGCTCACTTACTGAACTACAGTGTATTCCAGACCCGCCTTTGAGACACGATCCATCTTGTAGCTTTCTTGTGCACATTTTGATGTTGAAAAGTAGCTGTAAATTCACTCCCAGGATAAAAAAGTATTGAAGCGATAACGCCTATACATTTACAAAGCTTTCAAAATAAAAAATAATCATACTTGAGAAAATAAGTCTTGGAAGTAGGTAAAGATGCAATGGCAGCAAACTAAGGCATAGATACAATGTTAGGGGAAAGACTATTCCTGTGAACGAAAGACATCAATCATATAGAGCTTCTTCAAATGTGTACACTGAACTCTATGATAGCTGTCTAAGATGTTTCTGTTAAACTAGGACAAATAGGTGTTTTTGATTAACTCCCCTGTTTCAACTGGTAACCTTCATACAAACTAGCCTTCTGTAGTATATGAATTGGAAAATGTAATTTTTATTACTACATATTCTATCAAATAAATTTACAGACTAATACATATTATGTGAAGATTTTTTTTTGTAAAGTCGGCATGATTGCCTTTAACAGGAATCTTTTTTTTTTTTTTTTTAACTTCACGGTGCTAGTAGAAGTGTGGATAATTCAAGAATCTTGAATAAAAGGTTATCAAATTTAAGTACCATTACTTTGAATTTGTCTGTGTGAAAGTACAATGTCTGGTTCTACACCCTGAGCTGCTCTGTGGTGCAGTGATCCTATTTTGTCTGACAAATTCTTGCTTGCTTTTTTCCCATGTGTTTACAAATAGTGCATGAGATCATTGTAGTTTCCATCCCTCTATTGCCTTTATCTTACTAAGCCCTCTTTTTAAATTTCAGGAAAACAGCTTTACCATTTAATGATTTTTATAAGGGTCTTCTATGTTCCCAGATTGAGAATTTATAGTTTTAAGCAAAGGGTTGTGTCTTCATTACTTACCAGTTAAAGATCTAGACAACATTCTCTGCAGTCAATTGAAAAGGTGTCAACACACTAAGTTCCAATCGGTCATTTCACAATAAGGTTCCTCCTGTTTACTGTTTATTAAAGCCTAAGGAATGTTCCACTGGCACAATATAAATTTGAGTTTGATTATAAATTTTAGAATGGTTGTCCATCTCAGAATCAATACAGTCTCTCTTAAAACGAGGTTTGGGATAGACCTCAACCAATTCTGGTGGATTGCGGCTGGGTCAGGTCTGGAAAGGTAACCAGTTAACAGTTTCCTATGTGGCAATGAATTCAGCTCCTCTAAGTTCCAATCTTTGGGATTCAGACTTACCATATTCAAACAAAAATTGCTCTCCTTTCCTTTCATATTCTCATATCCATCAGTCCTGTTTTTGTACATCTCAACTCTGCCCATTTATTGACAGCTGTTTTATTATAGCTGGAGGCTTTAGCGTAAGCTGTTTATTGCTGTTTCCCAACTTGGTTGACAGCATTTGGGGAATTAATTTTCTTGGTCCCATGTGTTTTGTTTTCTCTAGCAGGAGAGTGGGAATAAATGAAAATGTTAACATAAAGAACAGTGATCTATTTACATTTGACAAGTTTTTCACGTAATCAAACAATCTGTAAGAGCTCCACCAGAGTTCCATTCTGGGTAAACAGCCATGTTTAATTTTCTAAATGAAATACTCATTTTCGAGCTTAAACATCCTGACTTTAACTTTTTATGCTTTAAAGTATTTGCTCAAATGCACATTTATGTATAGATCGAAGAATTTATACATTGAAAATGTGTAGACAGCCTGTACTCAAGCAAGTGTGTGCGCTTTTTACAGTTGCAAAGGGAATTGCTTCAATTCCCAATCACTTAGCGATACTATATTACATTTGTGATTACTTTTCATTTTTGAGTAATCCACCACAATCACTACTGCAATGTTATTATGACATGTGGAACACATAAGGCAGTTGCAGGGCTGATATTTAGAACCTTCAGACAGACAAAAATGCAGCTGAGAGTGAAAGGAGCAAATAGAATCTAATGTGAGGCCTGCAAAAAAATTTCAGAATCTTTCCAGCTACTGAATTTTAGAATACATAAGCAGTCGTGACTGTGTGGGAGGCACATTGTAAAGAATTGTCCCCACCAAAAAAGTCAAATCATTTTGAAAATTGAGATGTTTAGTGCTATACCTTCTCCCTTTATAGCTTCCTTTGGTTGTGATGACAGTTTCATATTTAGGAAGTAAAAGATAACCCGTTCGGAGAATGACTCAGACTTCTGAGGTAAAGATGAGTTGATCATTCACAACAACTACTTTACTCTTGGATTTCTAACAGGGATATTTAATGTTTTAGGGTTTGTTTGTTTGTTTGTTTCCAACTTGATAGTCCTATGAAAGTCAGTATACTTTGTTTCATTCATCTCTAATAACCTTAAGGAAAAAGGAAACAAAAGATATCATTGTATTAAACAGGCTTCTTGGGGTGTGATTACATACAGAGTATTTAATACCAAGCAGGAAGTTTCTATATTTAAAATTATCTACTCTCCAATTTTCCAAATTTAATGCAATTATAACTACCAAATCTGTGCTGTCTTTTTTTCCTCATAGTTCTTACTACTCATGCCCATGTTGTGACAGAACAGGTACCAGCTCATTAAAATTACTTTGCCTCTCTGTGGATACAGTTCAGTGAGAGAACATTGGCCTAAGTGTACAATGCTCAGATTCTAGCTTTGCAAAAAGAAAAAGAGAAAACCTTGAAAATTTTTTAATTGTGACAATATTCCTTTTGATTTTGATATATGAATACCCTCTCTATTTAATTGCAAACTATAATTTACTTAACAAGCATAGCATAAATTAAACGTCATAAAATAGAAAGCTGAATTGAATGAAAGAACTCAAATTTAGAATGAGTTTTGTCATAATCCATTGTGACTTATATCAAAGATGTAAATTACACCCTATATATTGCAAATGGCATTTTAATGCATTATTTCTCAGTTACATTATTTTAAATAGACTAAAGTATGAGAGTGATGCATTTAGATTATATTTCTGTAGTAGTGCAGTTTCTGGAATTGCATTAATTTTCCACATTCTTTATTTTCTAAGATCTTTGGTTAGAGGATGCCTGTATTCTATCAGGTGCCAAAAGCTTAACCTTGTATTATTCCATCTGTGGAAGGCTAAGTGTTTGCACAGCATTGGTCTGCATATCCCTATTTGATGGTTCTGGTTTGGATTAGCTAAAGATAAATGCTTAGTGTTTGTGTTTTTGTGAACAAAACAGCAAAGAAAGGCCAAACCTAGTGAACTGTTTACTGCTTCTACTTAAAATCATCAAGCTGTAAGCCTGTCTGCATGAAGTCTAGTATTTCCCTGTGGTGTAATAAAATTATAAAATGCCTTCTTATAATCATACTAGTCATTCAGGTAATCTCTCACACATTAGATTATTTGGAAAAAAAGAATTATAGAGTGTGGATTTTTATTTATTAAAACTCATTTTCTGTATAATATTCTTTCTGAATTTGAAAATATTGTAACCCTTAAATTCATCTCAGGTTTGATAGTGAGAATTTGGGACAGCAAATCAGGAAAGGAAGAATAAGTTTATGGAAGTACAGAAGTCATCGTGTCTAAGTAGCCCTGCTACGAAATAGAGTACTTTTAAGAGAGAGTAGCCCTGAAACATATATAACAGCGTAGAAGCAAATGTAGATATAGTGTAGAAATATGATCTCACACTCCAGTGTTTAAGATCTCATCAGTTGTTATCTCAGATAACTGCTAAGTCTGTCAAACATTTCATCTGGAAAGGAACTCTTGCCTTTTTGCCTTTGTTTGATACAAACCTATTGGGCTGTCAGTCATCAGAAACATAGAACTTGAAAGATATATTACCATGATTGACATTTTGCTTTAGATTTATATTCTTCTTTTTCCATAAGCCAAGATTCATTAAAATTTGAAATTCCTATATAAGTTAAACAACCATCTTTTTTTAATAGTAAAGTGCTGTGACTGAAATAAAGCGGATGAAAAATCCAATTTTTAATTTTTCACACTTATATTTTATCTTATAAGCAGTGTTTCCTCTATAGTTAAGAATGGTGGCAGACTTAGTGGCATTTTTTCGGCTATAATATGTAATTCTAAAGCAGCCAGAACTCATAAGCATTCATTAGAGATGTATTTTTACATGTATATCCAGTAAGACCTATGAAAATATTTTCTGATCATCTTCACCAGTAGTGGCTTAAAGTACACAAGCATGCATTGCATTGAAAACGATGTCCCTGGAGCAACTTATGGGACCATTAAAGATGTAAACTTGGGTAGGATCATGAAGCACACCTGACTGTTTCTTCTTAGTCATGTTATACAAATTATTCCAGCATATGGGATGAAATAACAGACATGTTCTTGACAGGACATCATTATTTACAATTTGACACGTGTAGGCTTTTAATTATATTAGCTAGGGCTACAGGAAAGAATGGTGATTTTGTCAAGTTTTTCTTGCTTGTATAATACCTTTCATTTAACATTCTTTCACAGTTTTTTTGCTATCAAACTATCTTTAGGTTTTGGTAATATGGAGCTTTGCTAATATCCAGTTCCAAGCCTTTTTTCAATCTCTCAGCAGCTGATTTAGAAACTCTCTAATCCCTTTCAGAATATTGAGGAAGTAATGGGTGGCAGGGCTTTAGATCTTTAAGCTTCCACCGCATGGTATGAAGAATTGTTAGGGAGCTGCTGTTTGCACATCTTTCTCCTCCTGTGTGTTGCTTTCCCTCATTTTTTTTTTTTTACTTTTTTTTTGCTTTCCCACATTTGCTTCTTTTCCTAATCTTCAGCTTCCATCCTGAGAATATTTACTTTGGTCGGAAATAAGCATGCCAGTGATAGAAGTTTGGGATTCACCTCCAGATGAATGCCATCACAGACAAGGAAGCTCCGGCACATTTTGCATAGATCTGTATGAACACAGTGAACCCTTCATAAGCTCTTAGGTTGCAGGAAATCAGTGCTGAAAATTAAGTGGGGTTTTAAAGATTTGCAAAGTAGAGAGCTTTGTATAATGCTGGAATTGCAGGTGCCTATTAAATATGAAGTAAAGGCTTTGTAATACAACCAGCTAACACGTTTCCTTCCACATTAGAGTGATTTATAGCCTAGGGAATTATATTTGCCTAATTTTTTATCCAAATGCAGACACATTGGATAGATTCAAAAGAATGAAAATATCAGATGCATGCTTTGGAATGGACTTTTTTTTGATCCAGTGTTTCTGATTCTGAAGAACAGATGAGGCAGGAGTACTGACGTTTTCTTGGAGGTCTCTGATGCCATTATTTAGGACTTCACCTCCCTGAGAAAGCACCTCTACTCCGAATGTAAAACAAATGAAAGGCCTAGGTATTCTGAATTATCTTTCTGCCTCATTTGTAAATAGTGTATATTTGTAGCATGGTTTTTTAGTCTAGGCATGTATGGTTTTCATTATATTTACCTTCATGATAGTGCTGAACAAGTGTCTGGCAGTTCTTTAATGCTTGATGGTGCAGACTAGCTTGGTTTCATGCAAATTGCTAGAAATATCCATGCATATTTATAAATGATTTCAAATATGCTTCTACATTTTTTTGCTTCCATAAAAGAGTGAATTTGCGTGGCCCACAATAGGAACAGTGACTGTCTCTGTCCATCATAGATGATTGGTTTGGAAAACAAAAGACTAACAATCACAAATCAGAGAATGAAATCTTTAGCTCCCCCATTTCCTCATTAAACAAACATCAATGAGGAAATAGAAACAGACGGCATTGTGAAATGAAGCTGTATCTTTCCAAAGAGGAAAATGTCTTCTGCTGACAGTTGTTCTGTAGTAGATCTTTTCTGAGGAAAAAAAGATACTGGTGCTTTTTTGGATTCCAAGGATACGACCAATCTGTGCCTCTGTGTGATAACAGCTGCATGCTGAGGACTTTCAAACACACAGCTACACAGGATTCTGCAGGAAACTTTGTAGATGGTGCAAGTGACAAATGGAGACAAAATGGAGTGATCTCTGAGATGTGAGTTGATGCCCTCCTGGGTCATATATTCATGTCATTGAACCAATTTTCACACTGGAAGTCCTGAGTCACAATGGCCTTTCCTCTGCATCAGCGGTGAAAGCGTCTGTGCCAGCAACTCTTCTTTGCTCTGAGTCTTGTTATTCACTAGACGGGAGATATTCCTATGTGTGACTTAGTGTGCATCCAGCTTCTCAGGCTCTCAGTAGATTTTAAATGGTGCACATTGTTTCCATAGATCTCATTACCGTAAACATGGTTAGTGCAAGTACACGTACACACACAAACACAGAGAAAGAGAGAGAGAGAGAAAGAGAGAGAGGTTAGAGTTGAATACCTTGACAATATCTAGGAAGTATCAAATGAAATTCATAATGTTGCCTTCCTTTTTCAGAAATACCAGACAAACCTTCTCTTCTGAGTTTATTTTTCATTCACCGCTATTAAAATTCACCTTTCCTCAATCATGCCTTTTCCAATGAAAAAGGAATACTTATTTTTATTCTGTGGTGCCTAGGTTAAAAATGTTTTGCCCTAACATATTCAGATTTCTTGAATAAAAGGTAATAGAGTTTATGTGAAAATTGTCCATATCTTGCCTCATAATTAAAATGATTATGAAAATTACTTTGCAATACAATAAAATCAATTACAATCCTCAGGATATTTTGGAATGATATGAACTCACCCATTTCATTCCAAGTCTTCACAGTAAAACCTATGAAAGCAGTGGCAGCAAAATATATTTATTTTGACACCTACAGTCTCTATTTTAGTCAATTAATTTCTGCTTTTTAGGTAAGGGTGTTTGACTTCTCGTTAGGACTAGCAGCAGTGACCCTCAAGACCATCTGTTACTGGCAGGGCTATGCATCCTTTCCAGCTGACAGAGGTCCACCCAGGTGAATAATCAGTAGGGCATAAAACATAGACCGGTTTCAGTCTCAAATGTCAATGCAAACAGTCCACATACTAAGGAATTTTTTTTATATAGTATAATAGTTAAGGGGAACTGTAGCCATTTCCTGAAAGTGAGGAGCTGTCTTAAATACATTTTCATTTCTCTGCATGAACTTTCAGTAGTGGTGAGAGGAATGAATTGAGCAGTCATTCAATAAATGATCATCTAAGAGATCTCTCTAATCTTATAATAAAACTTCATATTTGTGTTGTACTTTCCCCTTATTTTTTGTCCACAAAAATCATTCAAAGACTTCAACATTCTTATTCCCTGTGTACATTTTCCCTCATTTAAACATATTTGTGTCTCCCATTTTACTTCCACTAGAGCTGTGCATTCAGTCATGGATCTCATTCAGGATGGAAGATTGAAAATCATTAATCAGGCTCCGTATTCCTCTCTTCATGTCTCACCATCTGTAGTAGTTCCTTTTTTTCTCATCTTCTAATTGATGTAACACAACATGGTCAAATCAAATTAAGGCAGAAAGTAAAAGGTTATATTGGTTCAGTCTTTGAGGACACTGTCCACCATGATAGGGGAAGAGGAAAAGGAAGCAGGTAGTCAAATTGCAGCTTCAGTCAAGGTGCATAGAGAAATGAAGGCTTGTGTTCAGCAGGCTTCCTCCTCTTTACTCATTGGGATTCCAGTCTATAGGATGGTTTCACCCAAATTTAAAATAAGTCACGTTGCCTATTTCAGAAAGTCACTCAAAGGTATTTCTCCTTGGTGAGTCTAGATTCTATCAGGTTGGTAATTATTATAATGATAGCGACATCTACTTTGAATACTTAGTGAGAAGTTTCTTCAGAACATAGTGACCAATGCATTTTTGGTATTATATAGTTGAGAGATATACTTATTTTGAAAACAAAAAGGGGCAAATTGTCATGCAAGATTTTTTTTAATGTACTCCTTAGTAAAGTAGAAAGTAAACTAGAATCTAGCACATGCTCTGTAAAAAGAAGCAAAATAATAATTGAATAGTGATTAATGCAGTGTCTGGTTACTATATTAATTTTAGAAAGATAAATTTAGTGACTAATGAAACTGAGAGGATTCTCACATGCTTCGGCTTCAAATGTGCCTTTGAGATGATTTGACCTATTTAATTCATTTTCCTGCTAAGAAATTGGAGACCATAGAAATAATTTGATATTTTAAGTAGCAGAAATGACTGGGATTATCTAATACAAGACAACATTGGGATAATTAATAACACATTGTATTACCTAGACAGTAGATGCCGACCTTTAATTTCCTTGTCTGTGCCATGGATGTCCCCACACGTAATAGGTAAATGGTTATGAATTTAAGCATACAAACATCATTCATTTTGGGAGTACATTCTTCAGACAGGCTAAAACTTTCTTTCACCTCTTATGTCTAAGCTGATCAGATCTTCCCTGATAGAAGTACTCAAGTCTCTTGGTAGATGAATGCTCTTTTAATTTTCATTCTAATTGTTCTGTTTTAATCTGTTTTTTATTTTCTGTAGATATGAATGTGCATTAATCTTCTTTCATTTGCATGGAAGTTTTATTATTAGAAGTTGTAAGAGGCTGATCTGCAACAACAGCAGAACACAATACATAAAATGTTTTGCTTTGATCTTAGTTCTCATTATTATGTCTGTGAAATTACCTCCCCATTTATTTTTCAGTATTTTACTTCTTTCAGTTGTCTGCACATTTAAAATTATTTTGTGTCTCTTAGTATCTGTTATTAATGTAGGTCTTTGTCTATTACCCATAGGAAAGGCACCCATCTGGGGATTTTCACCTTGCATATCACTCCTATTACAAAACAACATATAAAAGCAAATCTGTTGCACAGTCAGTACTTAACACAGCTGGAATCATTTGAAACCTGCTGGTTCGTGCTTCCAATTATTCCATAGACTAGAAAGCATCACTGTTGAAGTAACAGCATCCACTGTGTAATCAAACTAGTTTAAATGCCTGGTAATATATGGATCATATTCCTAGAATTTGCCAAAATATGGCAGGAGTATTATATCCAACAGATTTTTTACTATTGTTTTATTTTTAAAATAATATATTCTTACTTAAGAGCAAGTTATCGATGTCTGAGTAGTTAAATTTACAGTCTTTGGGTGTGTGGATGATACAAACATTAATAAAGACAAAATGTAAAAATATAACACTTTAGGTAATAGGACTTACCTAAAGGTACCATTTCTTAATAGACTAGGTCTAAAGTAATTTCTTTTTCCTGGAGTAGCTAAAATCATCATAATGAAATTGCTGATATGAACTTGAAGCAAAGTACAGTGGAGATTTGTAACTAATTAGATTTATCAAATAAATAAGAAGTTAGTATATCCAAATATCAGTAGATTTTTCTGTGACGTTGATTATAAAAATTTTCTCTTAACATCTTATTGTCTTTCAGGATATTTAGGAAAATTCACTCAGTTTTGGATTTGACTTTCTATAAGCCAGTACCATGCAAAGCATTTTAAAACAAGACAAAGAATAAGAATAACTATTAACCATTTTTGTAAAGGTTCAAAAAACACATAAGCCTTGGCAAAATAGCATGACTTCATGTTTCATACTAACATGTGAGTTCCAACTCCTATGGCAATTATTTCAGGTTGCACAACTGATGGAGTTATTTGAGGTCTACAATAGTTCATATAATAGTTGTTCAAAAAGAAGAGCTCTTGGTCCCCAGACTGATAGCTGGGAAACCAGCATGGGACTGATCCAGACCCCAGGAATGTGGGTGTCAGTGAGGAGACCTCGGAAATCCATGGGGCCTCCTGTAGTGGATCAGTACTTATCCCTAGCATAGGAATGGACTTTGGGAGCCCATCCCACATAGCGGGACACTCCCTGAGCGTAGACACATGAGGGATGGCCTAGACCCTATCCCAAAGGATATGACAGACTCTGAAGACCCCTATGGAAGGCCTCACCCCCTGGAGAGCAGAAAGGATATGTGATAGGTAGGTTGTTAGTTGGGGGGGGGGAGGGGAGGAGAGGAGGGAGTGGGAACTGGGATTGACATGTAAAACAATCTTGTTTCTAATTCAAATAAAAAATTAAAAAATAATAGTTGTTCAATAAATTCTATTAATTCCTGTCACATAGAGGAACACAGAAACATTCAGAGACTAATGTCCGATATACTGTAAATGGGAAAATGGGCTTCAAAGCATTTGAGTCATTGTTTTATTTCAGATATATAGCATTACAGCATCTCTTAATGTAGCTATTCTCAGTATATAGCTGCTACCATGCACTATATACATGCTTCATACAGCAGATATAACCCTGTGCTTGCCAAACAGCTAAATGACAGTTAACTGGGTAAGATTCATGTTGTTCGTTCGTATTAATTACACTCTTCCTTTACTTCTAATAGAGGATTCCAGAAATCTTGATGCAATTCCCTGCCACATAATGATCACAAGTTTGTTGTAGGAACAGGCTCTTTGGATTTTCCCAACAAGCAATGGTAAAGCTATTTTTTTTTGTCTCCTAAATATTAACTGCTTGTAAATCTGACAGTGAACAATATTTAATCTTTATACAAGATTAGTCAATGGTATTATATATATATATATATATATATATATAATATATATATATTATAATATTTCAGATTTATTCCTCCTAGTCCTGTAGATTTTTCCACATTATTTGATACACTATTATGAACCATCTGATGCCAAATACCTGTTGTATGATCCACTAATGCACACACAGGCACAAACACATACACAATCAAACTTTTTAGTTTTCATTCATTCTGTAATTATACACACATTTAGTTAAGTCTCAACTGTGTTTCAAATGTGGTGTTAGACAGTAAGATTTTTTTAATTCATGGCATTGTCTCTGCTTAAAGTATTTCAGTGGATTTTAATCACAGAATTTCATTATGCAAAAATGAGTACGATCTCAGTATTTAAATGATATCATTTTTCTAAAATACATTTTCAAATCTCTCAATAAAAAAAAACAAAACTGCTCTAGGAGATCTGATCTTTCAAGGGGGCAATAAAACTCTAAGACATATCACTCTAATTATAGGAATGCTAGGTTTAAATTTATTCTTTGCTTAATTTAGAAAGAAATGGGATGCTTTATCCCAAAAGCCCACATACTTTCTAGAGGCCAGGGTGTTCGTAAAATATAGATGTAAGACCTCAGGTTTTTTTTTTTTTTAACCGAATAAGATCAACCCATTTGCTGTGTTAAAAGTTACATGACATCTGTTCTAAAAATGAAGATTCACATTGTAGGAGTGACTTTGAAGGGACTGTTTTACATCACAAAAGTCACAGAAGATGGTTTCAGCCTTCACCCTTGAAAGAACATATATTAAACATAGACATGGAATATAGATGTCAAACTCTGGCTGGTATATATGTTTGTTCTAATTGGCTTTTTCCTCCAGATGGTTGTCATTTGGGAAAGTCCCTTTTCTTATGAATATTTATCGCAATATTTCAAAGAATCAATGCAATACCATAAATGTTAAAAGTAAGGAGGCCTCCGTCATATATGTTTTATTCTGAAGTTGAAAACATTCATACCCTTAAAATTTGTTTTACTGTCATCACAGAAGAAAATGTCACAACTGGGTTTTACATTTGGGCAAGGCTGACTGCAATTTTTAACTCATTCATTTCTAAGACACTAACTTATATAAGGATGCATGCACTTATGTAAGCAAGAATTTCCAAACTTAGAGTTATCATTTAAGTGAATATTTTTGGTTTATGAAAAGCAATACATATAGGTCCCCACCTGCCCGTTCTTGCACAAATGTATTTGAATAAACAAAAAACCTTCACTGCCAGCAAATGTTCTATTTTAATTGCAATTAGACTTCTCTGATAACTACCAAGCTGGTTCCTAACTCTAAAAGGATCTTTCCAACTGTTCTGTGGCTGCTTAGGCAACTATCACCAAGTAATTACTATAATTAAATGAACTACAGAATTGAAACCTGTTAAAATATGCAGAGCTTAGGAATAAAATGTAAAATGCACTTGTTAATTAAATACATTAATTGAAATATAAATAAGTTTTTGGATATCGTAAATGAATTGGTGTGAGCAGTCATAGAAAAACATCTACTTCAGTTTTCATTAATATGAAAATATTGACAGTTTGGTAAACTAATTTGGAACCAAGGAAGAGGATAGTGTAGTGTAATAAAAAGGTACATCTAAACAGAAGTTGGCATGCAAATCACATGTGTAGCCTTGTCTGTCATAACTTATTTCTACAAATAATTAAGCATATATATGTTAATTGCACAATTGATTACACTGACCACCAATTTTGTGTTTTTACATGGTATCAATTAGTTGATTTTTATTCTTCTTCTCTTTGCCTATATCTCATTACCAAAAACATATTCCAACATGGCTATTAAATTCAATGTATATATTTTTATGTCTCCAAAATTTTACTATGGAGTATTTTCTCACCTGGGTTGCAATCCATATGCTTAATACCAGGCTTACTAAAATTCCGCCAAGCATTATGAAAACTTGTTTCCTTTATGAAAATTGGCTAATTGAACCCACAATTTTCTATTTTGTCATTGAGCATTAAACCATAGCTTTCATGAATCAGTTAAGGAAAATCTCTTCTTGGCATCCTCATGCCACCCAGCATCCATCTGGCCGACTTCTCCCTATCATCAGTCGACGCATGTTCAAATTACTCAACCTCATGCCAACCAACATGGACTCAAAACCTCAATGGGAACTGAGTCCCAGGGCTCAATCTCTACTGACATTGAAGGAGCTATGGTACTAGCGCTGTTGTTATGACCATTTATCTCTCTGTTATTTTGGATGGCATACCATTGGCTTTCTCTTCTTGAAGTTATCTTCTTAAACTGTGTCCTTCTAAACTATAAAATTATCATAAATCATAAAATGAAAATTCAGCACTAGGTGTGCACTTGAGTGGTAAGGGACTTATTGAGCATGTACAAGACTTTGTGTTTTGTCCAAACAGTGCCAAATACAATTTTTAAAAACCTTTAAAGTCTTTAATTGGAGTATTAACAGCAATAACTTAAGGCAGTAATAACTAAAGTATTATCAACTTAAAATGAAAATGGAATTATAATAGTTGTTCTTACTATATTAACGATCCATCTTTCTATAGTAAGGCATGAAGATGAATTTAATATTTTAATGAATAGTTTTGATATAATGTATTAGTATAATAAAATACATAAAACGGTGCTAATTTTGACTAATTAGCCACTAGTACAGGATCTCAAGAGAACTAAGTCAATTATGTTCATTTGCATTTTAGAAAGAATATTCTTGTAAATATATAGAATGAAATTACAGTATATTCAGAATGCTTAAAACTGTCAATTGGTTGCTGAAGAAAAATCATGTTTAAAATTAAAAATAATAAAAGGGAAATTAGCCAGAGTGGACATTAAGCCAAACATGAAAGCCAGTCACATGAGCATTTGTGTTTGAATAAGAGAGCCCAGCACATTCTACTGTGAATGCAGCAGCTCAAAGGATTCCTGGGTTGATGCTGAAGCTTGGATCATCATAGGAATCCTTTACTGTTCTCATATCACAATGATTTAAGAACTGTAACTCAATTACATTTGTACTTCTTTGTTGTGACCTTTGCCATATGAAAACTTAAGGAAAGATAAACCCTATTCACAGAAATAGTGCAAATGGATTGTTCCTCTGGTGGTTAGGTGGTTTTAAGAGTTACTTTGTGAGATACTAAGATGAAAGATTTACAGTTCCAGAAATGCCACATGTTGGCTAAAAATAATTTAAGAGAACATATTACATTATAGTATAAAATATTGTAAATTCCCCCTTTAAAGTTTTAAGACAGGCAGTGAAAAAGCTTTCCCTAAATTTTCCATTTTGAACCAAGAACAACATACATATTTGGCAAGCTACTCCTAATGCAAACATTAATTCATGGACTTTTTAGTGGATTCAGTGATACTAAAGTATAACACTTTTAAATAAAGCCTTATTGTAAGCTTCAATCTATGGGAATTAATTAGTTCTTTTGATATATTACATCTGTGTAAGATTTCAAGACAGAAATCTCCAGTTTGAAGTTTTTCATTTGGATGGGGTGATACATTGAAAATATCTAGTATTCATTGTTTACAGTTTTTATTGTATTGTAGTAACTTGCTTCATATCTAAGACAATATAAGAAACTCCATCCCAGTGTTGAGTGATTTAATCAGCACCTGTAACATCTCAGTTGTTTCCTTTGCAAACACTTGGGAATCCAAGACTTTAATATCAACCAAGTTACTGATATACTAAATATATGTTTTCCCCACAAGAAAACATGGCATTACTATTTTTAGTACTAAATTAATACTAAACAGCACATACATGTGTTTTTTTAGGTGATGACAGAAAGAAAACAAAAAACACCAAACACCAAGCTGAATGGACATACTATGCTTTCTAATTATTCATCCCGCAAGTATATGGTTACCTGGATGCTACTAATAATCAAGCCCCCAGTTACTTAAAGTTATTATTGAATGTGATAAAAATTATAATGATACAAAAGTAACACAGAATTAGATTAAGAGAAAAAGTAGGATTAGGGGTTTAATACAGCTTAGCCTTTCAGAATTATAATTGATTGAATGAAGTTTAAAGATGGGAAGATGGACAGGTCAAGTTATACAATCCTGTGAGTTCCCAGAGCCTTTGTCAGAGTGAGCCATTCTGGGAACAATAGAGCAAATCACAGCTCTGTGATTAATCAAATCACTTCTCCATTGTAGAAGTACAAAGAGATGAAACCATATGATCTCATTTGGAATTGGATGCTTGTAGAGTAATGAACTTGTGTAGACTATGCCTTCCAATATTTTGGCTGGAGAGGAAATAAATTTATTAGGAATTGAGACAAAAGCCACAGTGTATAGCCATAATAGAGTTAGAGAAGCCTTAAATGGAAAAAGGCTAACTTTGAAACAATAAAAAATGCTATCAATATTATGATATTAACACAGATTATTGATTATTTTAACATGATTAGTCATTGTTAAAACCGGCGCACTCTTTTAAACATATAAAATTAACTTGCTACAATAGTGTACAATAACCTCAGTTAAGTAAGATCTGATTTCACAGGGAGGAAGAAGTGTTTGAGTCTCTCATAGAAACATCACAGTTTTCACTTTGGCAGCATCATCTTTGGATTTTGAGAAAGTCACTGTGCAATGATTTTCTGTATTTCTAGTACCATCGCATGGGAAAAACTAATATTTACTGGATGGCCATGCCATTGTTCTTTTTTAAAACATAAATTTATTTAAATTAGAAACAATCATATTTGCATATCAATTCCAGTTCCCTTTTCCTCCCATCCTCCCATGGCCCCCACCGACCCCTTCATCCCACTCCCCATCCACTCCCCAGAGAGGAAGAGGCCTTCCATGAGGGATCATCAAAAATCTGTCCAGTCATTTGGGGCAGGGTCTAGGCCCTCCTGTGTGTATTTAGGCTAAAAGAGTATCTCTCCATGGGGAATTGGCTCCCAAAGTCCATTCCAACACTAGGGATTTATCCTCATTCCACTGACAGAGGCGCCATAGACTGCCCAGGCCTCCTGGCTGATAGCCATGTTCAGGTGGCCTGCTTTGGTTCTATGTTGGTTCTCTAGCTGTCAGACTGGGGTCCATGAGTTTCCACTTGTTCGGGTCAGCTGTTTCTATGGTTTTTCCCAACATGCTCTTGACCCCTTTGCTTGTCACTCCTCTCTCTCTACAACTGGAATCCAGGAGTTGGGCTCAATGCTTAGCTATGGGTGTCTGCTTCTGATTCCATCAGCTACTGGACAAAGGCTTTAGCATGACATTTAAGGTAGTCATTATTCTCATTATAGGGGAAGGGAACTTAAGGTAAGCCTCTCTACTATTGCTTAGATTCCTGGTTTGGGGTCATCCTTTTGAATCTCTGTACAATTCCCTAGTGCCAGATTTCTCTTTAAACCTATAATGGCTCACTCTGTTGAGGTGTCTCTTTTCCTGCTTTCATCTGTTCATCTCCAGACTCATTCTTAGCATTTTACATGTATTAAAATGTGAGAACCAACTACTCCATTCAGATACTACTGAATTTTACTGTCGTTTATAGCTACATCAGAGCAAATGAAATACTGCAGGACACATGGGTAAAAATTGGAGAGAAGTCAAGCTTGTATCTCTATGTGCCCCAAGTCAGAAACTTTTTTTTTTACCTACTAAGCAACCACTATAAGAGAAGTTTCATTTAAAAAAAAAGTGTAGAATACTCATGGAAAACATTACACCCAAAATAAAAGACAAAAAAAAAAAATCAAAGGATACCTGAAGTCTGATTTACCCTTTTCCAACCTTTGAACAGGAGACACAGTGATATAACTCTACCTTAGGCATAGGAACCTTTTATGTTTACAATGAAAATTCACAGACAGTGCATAGTAAAAGAAGTAATTAGCATGAGTGTCTTTTAAGCATTGGGATGCTAGTGTTCTTTATCTAGTGTTCTTTATCCCGGCCCCCCATTCAAACAATGAATTTTAGCAGTGAATTTAAAGCAATTTGTTCACCTCAAAATAGAACAGCATTTGTAATTGTTCTTATTTTAAACAATTCTTAATACCAGGGAACAGTTCTAAAAACCATGTAAGGTGAACTTTTGATTGTAAAACGGATCTCTTCACTGTTAGACTACACTTAGCATTTCCTTTCTTCTTTTTCCTTTCTCTTCCCTTTTCTCCTCTCCTGGTTTTTATTTTCTGTCTGGAAATTTTTATTCCAGCCTTGCTCCTAAGTACTTCAGAAACACCAACCACCATCCATTTCAACACATATTTCCCAGTCCAGATCACCTTGGGTCTATCCCCAACCAATTTATCATACGCCGAAGAAACAGCTACATGTTCATATATCCTTTCGATAGAGTAGGTTTCCCAGTTTTATCACTGAATACCATAAAACTGACTCCTTTATGGATTCCTATAAGTATAATTACTGACTGCTTAATCCTTTCCTTACTAAAATTTTAATAATGTATGTTAAAACTTCTCAGTCACACACTGAATTTGTAAAATGCTCCTGAGATCTAGAAAATGCTGTCTTAATAGATACTAAACTCTGATTTATTTATTGTTCAATCTGTAATAGATGCATTCTGGCAAAACATATGAATAAAATGCCAAAATTTTAATTGATGTTAAATTTGAAGATTCAAATGATATACTGGGGGACATTTAAACAAGTTATTCTTAGTCTGTTTGGTAGAGGAGTTTGACCCTTAGGATAGCATCCTTACCTTCTGTTTATCACTTGTTGTGAACATGTATAATAGGATCACTTGATCAACACCATTCCTATTTAAGATCCTAATTTTGTCACAGTCTTACAGGAAAACGAT
The DNA here is from genome assembly GCF_003668045.3 of Cricetulus griseus. Lineage (NCBI taxonomy): Eukaryota > Metazoa > Chordata > Mammalia > Rodentia > Cricetidae > Cricetulus > Cricetulus griseus. The sequence continues at coordinate 246,325,639 of NW_023276807.1, read as the reverse complement.
CTGACCATTCAAAAATACATGATGCAACACAACTTAAAAAGACTAACTTATAATTCAAACCACCTATACTTTTAAACGTTGCATTGCTTGCATGTTGTCAGGACTCAGTCATTTTTTTTATGATCCTCAATTACATTGAAAGTTAATATGAGTTAGAAATGGTTTATTGTTGTCAATAGACATGAAATTTCAATCACTCTTACTTAGGAGCAACATTGAACCCGTTGACTAAAGGTATATTCTGCTAATTGATGATAAATTTTATGCTGTTATAAGATATTAGATTTAGGTTAGAACATATTGTTAGATTGATCATTGTCAATAAACTGGAGTTCAGAGTTTTCTTTTGGAAATTCACATTTATAAGACAGAAGCTCAAATACATATAAATATGTTTACTTTTGAATTCAGTGGCACCACAATAGTAGAATGCAATCTGTGTTGGGGATATGAGGAGGAATTTCAAAATTTTTGTCTGCCTCAAGTGATTAGAGAAGTATTTTTTTAAAATTATTATTTTTATGGAGCTCAATTTTAATTAGATGGGGGAAAATTCAGTATTCTAGTCTTACTGCAACACTACCTTCACACTATGGGTTTGGTTGCAATGTATGTTATATTGTCCTGACAAATTTCTTAGGTAGGGTCTGAAAAGCAGTACTTTGTGCAGACATCAATACAGCAACCTAAAATGATGTGTTGATTAGAATCTTAAATTATAGCTACATTTCTCCTAAAAGTAAAAACATGAAGAATTGTGAAACAAACTAAATTATGTTTACATTGGCATTCTGGACATTGGTGATAATTAGTCTTGACCTTGAACCTACACTATATGATTGTGACAGGCAAGTAGACGCATTTTAATTGGACACCAAACAGGAAGGTAGACTCAACTCAAACTGACACAAGAAGCAAATCAAGTAGTACAGTTTTGGCACTTCTGATCTGAATAAAGCAGAAGCTCTTCAATGTGTGCTTCTTTTGTGTGTTCCTATGCTAATAATTACAAACCAGTGCATGCCAGTTCTAGGCAGCTGGGGAGTGCCATGAAGGGATTCTTGAAACTGGAGAGAAAATTCTGTAATGCTTGAAAAGATCTGAGAGACAAAATTAATACTGTGAGCCACTACTCCTTGGCTTTCTGAATTTCCTAAAGGCAAAACAATTGGGAAATAAATAGGAAACAAAGATGATGTGAGTCTTCTCAATTACACAGCACTTTTTCAAAGTCATCACAAATGATTTTAAATGATGCAGAAGTGAATATAGTAGTATTACATTGCATAAATATAAACACTTTGATTTATTTAAAAGTACTTACCCAAAATAAATTAATGGGCCAAAAAAAGTTTTATTAGATACAATAATAATACACACAAAACAACTTTTAATCATTGATTATTGAAATCATAAGAATAAGATGTTTTGCCACTATATTCTAAAATTTTAATGATGAAATTTTAACTTCAATATATTGAAGGTTCCTTCAAATCCAAGTGTTAAATTACTATTTTCCATACCACAAGGCTTGGCTATCATAATTCATATTATGATGGTATCTTTTATGGCCAAAAGCATGCATTTTTTATTCTGAAGTGTTCCACACCTGTGCATTAATAAAAATCACTGTTCCTGGACATTACTTTGGCAGGAAGTTTTTGATAGTAGTACTCATCCCTAAGACACAGTGATTATTTTGAGATATATTTTTAGTATAAGATGTAAACGACTTTTGCTTGGTGCATGTATTGTATTTAAGTATTGTATGAAGATTAGCAACCTAAACTATGGCAATGGTTAATTCCACTTTTACAGACACAGATGATTTAGTCAATCTCAACCTAATAAGTCACATTATCCTTCTTAAAATGTAGCGTTGAAAACTTGCTTGAGACAGTAAATTTGAGGTAAACATACCAGGACTGTGCCAAATTGAAGATGATCCTTGGGAGAAAAGAAAAATTGTAGTTTGCTATTTATGCTGTATTTGAGGTGATTGTGAGTGAGCCTTTTGGTATACAGACAGTTCCTAAGACAGAATTGTATTAAAAAACAACCTCAATTATGGAGTTCTACTTAGAAACACAGTGAAATAACTATTTTAAGCTTTTTGAAAGAATTGTTCCTAAATTTAAAAGTATTTGTATTAAAGCTTGTTTATATTTATTTACTACCAGTGAACCGAAGAATTAAATGTTTTTGAAATTCTTTTTTTTTAATTTTCAACACCACAGAAGAATGGTTAAGAGGATGGAATGTGTTACTTTAGCAGCAATATGCATATATTTCATGGTTAATTTAGCCATTACTTTGCTACTTTAGGGTGCTGAGAGAACGTAGTGGCTGTTAACTATTAATAACATAGTCTAAGAATCATATGTTACTTGACTTCTATTTAATCTTTTGATTACCATTGACATACACCAACATGACATCATCTACAGACACAGGAATACACACAGTGTACTTATGGATAAAAGCAATTCTACCCCAAAGAAGTTCTGCATTTCTTCTCATAAACATATGATGGTCTTTCTCCATGACTAAAATTCAAACTTGGATAGAAAGGTTAAGTAGAGGTTTTACAGACTTTGTTAAAAGTAGATGTGTGAGTGTCCTGTGCCAGTTGGTTACATGTAGAATGTATTTACATAGTTCATGCTGGTCAGTAAGAGGCAAGTTGATGAGTTACAGGTATTCTTTGGCTGTCTGCTCTGAGAAGTTGCTCCTTTCACAATGGACAGTTGATACTGGGATGTGTAGGAGACTTTAACTAGTTTTGTTTGGTTTTAGACACAGTAATATCCTAAAAATGCAAAATTACAAATTAAGTTTTCTTTTATTGTTTCTGCACTGCAGTAGTAAACACTGAAACTTAATAATTGAAACAATAATATGTAATTGGTAACTCCATAATTTTTGCCTAATAATACATGGCATTTTTGTAGACATAATTGTCTGGCTATATTGTCAATAAATAAATACAAAGTATGTCTGTTTGATCATTGTTGCTTAAGCAACTTTGAAAGAGAAATCAAGGACTGTGCCAATTTTCCACTTTAAGTGGGTTTACTTCTTTATGCATACCTTTTTTGTTTTTGGTTTTGATTTTTTGTGACTGGGTTTCTCTGTAGCTTTAGAATCTGTTCTGGAACTCACTCTGTAGACCTGGCTAGTCTCAAACTGACAAAAGTCCACTTGTCTTTGCCTACCAACTGCTGGGAATAAAGGCATGTACCACCACACCCTTTTTTCATCTTTAAGAATCACATATAAAATGAAACAATTATTTGAACTAAACGTAAAATGGTAATTTATGTTTAATTTTACTTCTGAAAAATAGCCACCTTTTCACTTTTCATATACCTCAAGCAAATTGCTGTGCATATATTTAAAATAAATCTGGCTCACAAATTTCTCCCACTGAACTATACTATATAAAGAAGACATTTAAAACACTTGAGAATTTTTCCAACACAATTAATGGCCTGTAATCATATTTACAAATCAGTATACAGTATATATTTTAGGAACCGATTTCTTAAAACTCTAATTGATGAGCAACACACATTATTATTAAAGAAGTTAGGGGAAATTTCCCAATTAAATACTGCAAACAAGAGGTGTTACATCAAAAAGTGGATAGCAGAGAAGAAACTTAATGCTACAAATTATTCCCATTCGGTTTCAAGTAACTTTGCTTATACAAAAACACTGGGTTCAAGAATTGAATGAAATATGTTAGAAATTTTAATATAGGCAAACTAAAGTTGAACTGTATTATATGGATAATTCATCATTAAAAATTATTACTGTTCATAACTGGTAGAATTTTCCTCCCTGTGGTAGTGGTTTCAGGTGATTAGGAATTTAGTAAGTTATTAGGATGAATCCTACCATTTATATTTGCTAAGCAGTGTTAAATACACAGTTAAAGGGTGTCCATATTCAAATGGACTTCTGTACCGTGATTTGAGTGAAGTATTGAATTATATATATAAATTATTTTAAAAGTTGTATATCTAAATGTGTAACGTTCCATTTTGGCTATATTTTGTAAAATGTTTTTGATGTAATCAATATAACACTCACATATGTCAAATCAACTATTCTACTATTTATTTAAACAGATATATGCCTAATGTATTTAGAAGGGTATTGCACTCATATAATTGTATATATTGTGGCTTTAAAAGTCTGTAATTATTCTGGCTTTAAAAGTAGTATGTGCATTGCTTTCCAGTTTATTTTTAATTAATTATATTAAGGATAACATCCTTTACTAAGTGTACTTTAAAATTCACAATAAAGTTGCAGAAATTGTTTTGTACAATGTTGAGACTTTGTGTTGAATTTCTTTGTGAACATTTTATTGACCTTTGGTGATCTAATAACAAATTCCAGAACTTAATCTTCTTGATAAAATGTTAAGCAGAAACACATGGGTGGGTAACGGACTGGCCCTGTTTAGCTGAAACAAAGTTTGCCTAAATGATGCATTGCTCACACATGCCAGAACTTGGCTAGGTGACACCAGTGTATTCCTCCCTTCTAAGTGCCTAGTTACCCAAATTGTCTACTTTTCAGCATTGGAATGTCTAGCTACAGGGACTTTGAATGTTCTAGTCTGCAGAGAAGCAATTATGAAGAGAGGAGGTAAAGTGGCCAACATATAAGTAGTTCTGTTTAACTTTTTTATGCTGACCACATAGAAGTTGAACAGATAGTAAAAATGCAAATTCAAAATGTTGACACACCATTGAGCCTGACAAGACTAACTTTTTATTTATAGTAAATACAAGTTTACAACTTTAAAAATGTTTACCTCACTAGTAGAAAGACTTATATTTATAAGAAAATTCAGAATTCTAGTCTGAGAATGAGACCTACTTCACAAGAAATCACTGAAGTATTTAATGTCAGCCATAGTCTGAAGCCCTACTATGCTATTACCAGAGAGGAATACATCTACATATATACAGCTATGTAAAATGCACTTGTGTTTGGTGTGTGTTTCAGATTTTGATTCCCTACAAAGGTAGCAAAAAACTGAACTAAGTTTTCATTGAAAATTACCTTCTCCTCTGCCTATTTACTATTTTACTTCATTCTTCTAAAGAAACACACAAAAAAGTCATTGAACATCTAAGGCACTTTCTACAGAAAGGACTTATCTTCATGTGATATTTATTGTAAAAGCAGATGTACATATGCAAACTTACGCATCATAATCAGGAACTAAGTGTTCGGAAAGAACTATGAGTTTTAAAGTTATACTTATTAGGGAGAGAAGTATTTAGCCTGTCTTGTCCATTTTATACATTTCTTTTCTGCTGAGTTTTGTTCCGAATAAAAAAAGAAAAAATGTTTAAGGGTAGTCAATCGGTCTACCTGAATAAAGGTTGCTAACCTTCTTTAAGTTGCTGATGTCACACCCAAACAGAATATGTATTCAGGTTCCAGTCATAATAAAATCAATTAGCATATCAAAGTTACATGTGAAGAACAAAGAACACCAAGCAAGTGGTTTGTTGATTAATTAGTAAAATGACCAAAAGTGGGAAAAAGCAATTTGACTTTCAATTCAAAGGAAGCAATTTCAAATATAGGTATGTGACTATTGAAATTGTTTTCTGTTTTAATAGTTCTTTTGCCCACTTTCTCCAGAAATAGAAATGTTTTACAAATATTTTATACATAAATAGTACATATTTTTCTGAAGACATTCTCCAATGCATGGCCTGTCTCTTGTATCATTTAACTTTGCATTAAGGAAATAATCAAAGATATATTAAGTATAGTCTTGTATTTTTAATATTCTAAATATTAAATGTATGCTATAGTAGTCACATATTACAAGATGCAAATGATTTTTACATGAGAAAACATGGAAGGACCAGTAGATTCATATTTATAGCACAGTTTTATAAGTAATAGCAATAAATCTACTCCATAATAGTAATTGGATAGTACCATTATAAATAAAATGCTTGATCTTAGAGAGGTGTATGTGTCTTTGGGTACAGGTTCATACACCTAAAATCTCTGATATAAAATGTCATGTATCATTGAAGGCATGAAATAAACTCATGCATATAATTTAATAGAGATTGAAGATATTTAAAACTCTAATTCCAGTTTTCTAGCCTGAAACATTTGCTATTTACCAAATGTGAAAAGTTATATACATATCATAAAATCATTTTAATAATACATAATGTAAAATAAAGTATTTGTTGTAAATAATAATTTAATTTTCTGTTTTAGTATTTTCATCTGAATTGTTTTGAACTTGTCATTATTAGTTAATATTTTATGAACTATTTTATCATAGGTTGAGGTCTTTTTAAAATATTTATTGCTTCTACTTAACTGTAATTCATTTGTTTGAACGCAAACATGATTTTAAGGATGTTCATAATTTATTAGTATGTATGTTAAATTTCTCATTATTTTAAATGTATTTTAGTTTTTGATCACAATGTGTTGTTTTATAGAGTGATTTCACAATTCCCTTAGTTGCTAAGTATTCATTGACCACCTGTAATACAAAGAGGTTCCTTATACATGACACTTGTGTGTGATTGAAGATTTTACACAAGGTGGAGTTGCAACATTGACAAGGTAACTTTCCTGGGAGGAGATAGTAAATGAGGATGTTGGGTTGCCTAATGAGACTGGCTAAGGTCATACTGCAAATTTAAGAGAACCCAGAAAACTCCTAGAGCATAATAGCCTTTCAGTAAATTCTTTAGAACAAATGACAGGGAAATCTTTATGATACATTTATTATTAATTATACAGCAGGAATTACAATTGGCAATTTTTCAAATAAAATTTTGTATAACATTTTCATAGAGTTAAGGAGTATAAAATGATCCATTTTAATATTTAATTTAGTTATCTTTTCTGATTACTAGCAAGATAGTATAAACTATAAATTATCTTGGCTTTGATACACAAATTCCACATGTGACATTCAAGTAAATGTACATACTTTATAGATCATCCCAAAAACCAGCCAACTATAATATTTACCCCTTTTAATGTAGATAACTGTTTAAGACCAGATTATTCTGTAAACTAAAATGCTATTTTATTTCCTTTATTTCTAAAATATTTTTAAAAGACTAGTAAACTCCTTAATTGTCACAATTTTAGCTATGATTTATTTGCATTATTAGTTCCTGTGTTACCTAGAAGTTTAAAAGCATTAAATTGATCCATCTATCCATTCATTCATTCATTCATTCATTCATTTATAAGTCATAAATATAAATTGGCAATATAAGACAGTTATTAGGTAGACATAAAATGCATGCATTCATTTGACATATTAAATGTATACATGGCAATTACTTATTTTAATCATTTTATAAAAGTTCAATAGTCTAAAGTGTGTGAGCTACCAATAAAACATAAATATAGCTGTTGTTTTAAATATTTATCCCAAACACACAGAAACTCCAGTTTGCATTATATTATATATATATATATTATATATATATATATATATATATATTTGCAAAGAGAATGCCATGTCTTTTCAAAAGGGAGTAAACTTATATACCAACAGCAGTCACAATTTACTCAGACCCAGGTCCATGTCCCCAAGGCCCCTGACAATGGGCAGATAGTTTGCATATTTGTATACAGGCCTAGGCAGAAGGAGGGAAGTGAACACCTAATCTCAAGTCAGACAGAGAACACCAAGGGCAGCTTAGGTCACCCAGCAGGGGCTCAACAGGAACACCTAGTCGTGAGGAGGACAGAAAACCCCAAGGGCACCTTAGGCCACCCAGTAGGGTCTCAACAGGTCACCCTTTTTATATATAAACAAAAAATGAGCATCTGGCTTCGGTTGTCATCTATTTTACCTGTCAAAGGGAAGCCTGCTCATGCCTCGCAGACCCCCTGTCAATCAAGAAAAGTTATAGGGCCAGACCCTAGAAATATTTTTGCATTTTTTAAAAATTAGAAATCCATGCATCCAAAAATTAATTTTAGTCAATTTATTAAAATTATCTATGGGCATGTGGCCCTTTCTAACAGCCAAGTAAGTTATTTGACTATCAATATGTAATAAATATGCCTTGATAAAAGTCAACAGCATTTCAAATAAATGTTCAACATTTCTTTCTCAGAAATGCTTTTTTTTTTGAAGAAATAGCTTTTCAAAGTTGGTTTCTTGCATACTAATGGCTAGTAACTTGATCATTTTTGCCTTCTTGTTTAGTAGTATACAAAATATAATTGTGCATTTGAGACATTTTTTTCTGGAAAGATGAATACAAAGATAACATTGAGGATATACCTTATAACACATGTGTAATTGCTGTTGGCAGCAACTGTTCAAATCAACAGCCAGGCAGAGTTAGCAAAATCAAATAAGATGACTGACATTTGAACTCCTTTTGCTGTGTACATATCTCACTACTTGTTAAGCTGAGTTTCTCTGTTTGTGTTTTTGTCCTTTCACTAATCTGAGGTCACACAGAGCATTCCTCCAGGAGTCTGAAATGACATGATGAAAGTAAAATTTTTGTTCATTCACCGTTTGCTTTAATAAAGATAGCACAAACAGTATTATTTACTTACTTAAAGCCATATGAGGTAATTACACATAAACAGTGCCTGAATCCCTCACAAAGTACATGCTCTGGTTTGTCCCACTGCCAACTGAAGTTAAAGTCCAGTACTCAAATTTTGCAAGGTCATGCAAAGTTGGTGAAAAGTTCCTTTTGATATTGGTGTGTGAGGGTGTGCATGTGTGTGTGTATGTGGATTTTCTTGCATGAGTGAACAAAGAGATAATTTGCTCTCATAACATTGGTTATGAAATATTGAGGCTAAGATTTCAAATCAGTGCAAACTAGTTTTCCATATCCCAGGTATTGCCAACCCTTTCTTTGATATGAATTTCTTCCTATCTTTCCAATGGTTCATTTTTAGGTTTTGGCTGGTTCATATCAACATGAGAGCTACTAGGTCTAGTGGTTATTTGAGACTATCTATAGTTTACATATTTTGTTTTTGGATCAGGAATCCTCCCATTGAGCACTGTGTGATAGTTGTTCTTCTGATCCTATTACATTAATGAAGACTTGAGTTTGGAGTTGCCAGGAGATGTACTCAGAATTTGCATCAATTTCATGATAAATTATCACAGATTTAGTAGATATCCATGCCTACTACTTTTCCTTTATAGAAAAGAACAGTGATTCACTTTGTATTATTTAACTTAAGCGTAATTTTTCTTTTATTTAATGAATACTTCCAATGTGCATCTCCTTGACAGTTTTGCAAATGTTTTGTTAAAGATGGTCAAGTAGCCATCACTATAATCAATTTTTGACCATTTACATAACCTCAGTAACACTGCTGTGCCCATTGAGTGTTAATATCTCTTCTCATCCATGTCATCAGAAAATCACTCTCTTATGATTTATCACTAGAACTGACTTTGCAGAGCATGTCAGCATGTGGAGTGACACCCCAGATATTATCTCATTCTTTTCTTTTAGGATTAATTTATAAATCAACTCTTTCTTATCATTACAGTGTTCTTATTGACAAAATGTAGCAAGCCACCAGGCCCTGTATATGGGGGCAACAGAGAACATTTATCATTCCTCTACAACCTTTCTAATCAGCAGAGAACCTTGTTCTGCTCAACAAACTCTGCTAAAATTACATAAACAATGACACATGGCACAAACTCTCATCCTTTCTCACAAACTATGGCTTCTGTCTTTTGATATCCAGGAAGTAAGAGGTTTATTATTTTTACGAATCTCAAAATGTATGAGCACAAATAGTTGCAAAATATTGTCACCCAGAGAGAATATATTGACAGTAACTTGGATGTGCCTGTGATGATGCCCTCCTACAAAGATTTATCAGTTGACAAATTTGATCCAAGTTTCTACTCAACAGCAATCTAACAATAGTCTCTAGAAAATGCAACATTTTGTTACAAAGCACCCTCTTGTATTATATACCTATTTTTACATATAAAGTATTATATATCTATATTGCTTTATCAAATGCACCTTATATTGTACTAATTATGTCTTATTTTTATCTTTTCTTTCTTTTTATATTTTAGTTTCTTTCTTTAGTTGTCCCCTTTATATCAGAAGTCACTAGGTCATACATTTCTGGTCCTTACACAGAAACTTAAAAGAAGATACAAGTAGTTGCAAATGCCTCCCAGTACTTTAAAGAAATCATCACAGGTGTGGGGACTTAGGTCAGGTGTAGAATGCTTGCCTAGCAAGCACAAGGCCCTGACAAAAACAAAAACCATACGAAAATAAAGAAAAACAAAAACATGAGGCAAGTGATTCTTCCTTTGGTCTGGAAAGATGGCTGAATAGTTAAAAGCATTGACTGCTGTACCAGAGGACTCAAGTTCAAGTCTCAGCACCTACATGGCAGTTCACAGCCATCTGCAACTCCAGTCTCAGGGGACCCAACACCCTCATCCAGGCATACTGCAGGCAAAACCCCAATGCATCTAAAAAATTAAAATAATAAAACACAAAATCATCACAGTCCTTGGCTGCAAGCATTAAAGTTAAAAAAAATCTAATAAAATTAGAATATTTCTGTAAATATCAGGTGAGAATATTTATAATATAAAATAATAACATGATGAGATATATTTTTTTTACTTGTGATGAAATTCCTAACTTCTTAGGAGTAGTCATGATTCCTCACAAGTAAATTATAAGAAATTATAAAATGATTTCGGTTTTGAGGAAAACTTAAGCAGGTATCAGGAGATGACAGGGGAGGTCACTTACTGATGTCTTCTCTTCTGACTCTGGCCACACACTGACCTACAGTGATATTCGGGAAGAAACAGGAAGTATAGAGCTCATTTTACTCTGAGATCAACAATACTTTGCAGGTGTTGCTCATTTTAGTTAGGAGGTAATGATACCTTGAGATTCTCAGCATTTGTAAAACAAAGAAATATTCAAAATATTAACATGTCTACAGTGTTTACATAGGTGTAATAGGCAATTGATTCTTGAGTAGGTGAGACTGCTGCTTAGTAATAAGCAAGCATCCTCATGTTCAATAAGTGACCTCTATAACACTCCCTCAAAAATGTTGGCTTCCCAGTGTGACATTTAAGATATGTCTGCTTTGATAGTCTCTAGGTTATCTTTCTTTTTTTTATTTTAACTCTTAGTGTAGACAGAAACTACAATAATCTACACACACAAAATTTCTAAGTTAACGTTATTTTTGTGTTCAGGGTATGTGTAACTTAAATATTAGTGACACTTAAGTTAAATGTTAGCTCTGTTTGTATAATAAAATCTGATTTAACAGAAATATTTCAAAATGGTCTCAAATCCATAAAAATATGGACAGAATTAGTAAAAGGTCATTTCCATGGGGATTTCAGAAGAGTTTACAATTGAGAAATTAAAAGAATATTTCTTTGACAAATCCACAAACTTATTACTGTACATTTCTCTTTAATTGGGGCTTGCAATTAAATCCACTTTCCTCCCATTAGTCAGAAGAGATTAAAATACATTTTCACAGTTACATAGACTTTGTACTTGGGGTTATTTACTTTCACAGTTTATTTCTTTGTGAATATCTAATAGAGTCTCACTAGGAGATAACCTGGTGGGATCTATGTTTATTTTTGAGCTATGTTCACCATTTGGTTAAGATTTTAGGCATTCTGTTTACTTTTCTGTATTTATTTTTCTTGTGTTAAATATCATGACAAATGACCAAAACTTCATCAAGAATGTATGATATATTGTTATCATGGTAACAATATGTTATCATGACTAGAAGTGATAAAGTTATAAGGGACAAGTCTCCAATATGCCATTTAATACACATGTGTAGAACATAGCATAATTCCCAATATACATATGATCAAGACTTTAGCCTCCAAATAATGGAAAGATCATATGCATGATGCCAACCTCTTCATGGAGGAATTACCTTGACTTGTTAGGTATTTTTTACTTCACTATATTGGAGAAACTTACCCATAATTAGGCAAAATATGACATGCCATTTCTTTTATTTTTAGGTATTGACAAAAAAATGTGACACTTAGCAGGATTATGGCAGGGGGGAATAATTTTCTGTGGCAGTAGTGGTGGATTATGTCAACACTTCAACTTGCCTCTCTTTTTAAAAAAGCAGCTAGGTATTAAATTGTATACAGAGAAGCAAATGAGAGGAAGAATGGCTAAACATTTTCTCTACTACATGTTAAAGATTGTAAAATCGCATTGCACTCTCCTTACAAACAGGGAACTGACGTGTTTTTGAGAATCAACCAGTGAACAAAGTATTTCAGTGGAGGGAGTTTTTAAAGGCATAGATGGCACATGAAAAAGTAAAGAAAAAAATACTAGCCTTGTAGATGATCTGTATGTTTGTGCTTTCATCTGTTCAGCATTCAGCTCAATACTACAAATTCTGACATTCTTGGTGTATTCACTGTTGCTTACTAGCTGTCCTTTCATCTTCTAATATAACATGTGACACTTACAATGTACAACACTGTTGCAGAATTGAATTTTTGTTAATTTTGGCTAAGTATGTTCTTGTTCTATCAAAGTACTCATAGTACTCCTATCAAAGTACTCCTATCAAAGTACTCATAGCCATTTATGCTGGCTTATACCTATAACCCCAGAATTCATGAGATGATTGTGAATTTGATGTATGTTTCTGGTACGTAATGAGTTCTAAGTCAGCCTAGTCTACAGAGTGTGACCTTATCTCACAAAACCAAACTAAAAATGAAAAACAAAACCAAAATAATAATCCACTTTCTGCATATGCTTATATGAACACACAAACACACACACGCACGCACGCACGCACGCACGCACGCACGCACACTCTTGCCCCTTCTGGGATGGTTAAATTAAGCTAATGAATGTATTAGTTTGCCCCAAGTTTTATAGCTAACATGCAGATTAGCAAAGGGAATTGTTTAGGATCATTGAATAGCTACATTCTGTTAAATATCCTCCAATGTTGGACCTTCTTTTTTCCTTGCAGTTGCTTGAAGGATTAACAGGTTTCCATAGAAAGGAAAGGCAGAGAAAGCTTCAGTGACCTGAGTTGGGGCATGGGGAGAAGCTAGGATACGAGACAAACCAATGAGTGTTCACAGTTGGACCTCATTCTGTGTAGGAGAGAGGTTTAGAATTACACAGGAAGTAGCCGTTGTTATTAAATTATAGTGAACACAGAGTTACTTTCCTGGTGTTTTGTTGTTTTCAAACCAAACTCTGGCAACATATTCTAATTTTGGGGGGTATGAAATTATGTTTTATTTCTTTAAAAAATTTGAAGCAGCTCAGTAGGAAAAAAACAAAGCTTGTGGACAGAAGGGGCCTTAAAAAGAAGATGGTTTATAGTGCTAATTTTATCAGATTCACTCAATACTCTGTAATTCATCAAAATATTATTACATTCTACTACAGAAGTTTTATAAAATATGTACTGAAAGGGTTGTTAACACACCAAGCAATATCTCTTAATCACTGAGTACTCACCCATATTTGAAAATTTAGGACAGAGGTTCCAAAAGCAATAAGTATTCAATATTACAGGAGGACTTGGGGAAATTATGTCAATGTTGTAAGGTTTATAAAATTTAAAGTGGCAATCAGGATTTTGTTTTTATCGATTTTAATGTCAAAATGACATAAATATTTGAAGTTCATTTATGGGACTACCTAGAGGCATTTAGTAATAACATTTAACAAAGTGGTTTTAGGAATATTTGTTTCATTTTATTGAAACCTACATTGTCTATGGTTGTTTATATAATTTAAGTAACCCATCATGGTATTTCATCACACACCTAATTTTTTTCTTCTGCCCACAAAGGACAAAGAAGGTTTACATGCTCTGGAGTTAGAGTCAAATTATTTTGTGAGCTACCTGACATAGACACTGGGAACTCAACCCTGATCCTTCTTAACAGGTGTGTTCATTCTTAATCAAGAATTGAGAGGCCTTAATGACAGAAATATATTATTTACATAGCTAATACATGAAAGTGACTTAGCAAAACCTGCAAACTCAGATAGATGTACAGGAATCACCATGTTAAATCTAAGAGACTTTAAAAAATTCCACTCAGCATCCAAATTTATTAGTACATCCTAGGATGTAAGCGGTAAACTTTAATATACTTTCAAAGTTAATTTTACTGGATAAAGTGAACCAATCTGTGTGAATTGAATACCAGTTAATTTTCTATCTGTATCTCAAATAGTTAGATACAATTTCTGGATTTCAATACAATCTAGACACATGTACCACACTCTGGTGGTCATGGATTATATATTTAGATCTAATATGCAGTTTAATAAGACAAGGGTTTGGTCTGTTTTATTTTAGAAAACTGAATTTCATACCAGAACCTTTGAGATGTATTCGAGGGTCCTCTGCTGGAAATAGAAACTACATCTAAGGAGAACCATTACCTGATCCTCACAGCTTACAGCCAGCAACCTCGTGTAAATCAAACTCTGCCTTGGTCATTCTGGTGTACATTTCTATACTCTGTCTTTCCTCTATCCCCAGAGGTTCAGCCAGACTCAAGGAAAGGCTGTTCTTATTGTTTTCAGTAACTGAAGAAAGAGTCCTTTAGATTTACTGGGAGGATCAGAGAAGCATCCAGTAACCTGGAGAGCTCCCTTGGCTGCCAGTTTTTAGTCGTTGGGGTGTGTTTGTTCTTTTGTTTGTCTTTCAGGGCAGCCTGGAACAGCATGGCCATCATGTTCAGCTTTGATGCCTGTGGGAGATAGGTTAGATTTAAAACATAATACAGAGGAAGACAGATGCTTGCAGCATTGAAAAGTTTAGAAGAAAAATGTTAGAAGTGTTTTGGCACAAATACGTTAAGGCAAAGAAAGGGACAAACAAAAGTATTTCCAAGTTATTGACCAAATGCCTTATTCTTCCTTCTCTGTCAATACAGCACATCCTATTAAAATTATCCTAACATTCATTTTTTTTTTTGTTTTACAATAGTGTCTTTTATGGACTCTAACAACTAAAGCAGCCTATGAAGCCCGTAGATTTTCCATTTTTGAAGGTTGATAGGAAGATATTATTTATAAAGACATCACAAGTATTTAAATATAAAATACATATCTAACATGATGAAATTACAGTTCCACTGGTCTGTCACCAGCTAAAATAGCCTTTCCTTTACCTCTCGTTCATTCTAATCTTTTCCTCTTATGGCAAATCATTTGACTTCAACTCCTTCCATTTTTTAATGTCTTGACTCTGAAAATACAGTGTGTCTGTAAAGGAAAAGGGCCTGCTAGTTTATATACAAACTCCCCATGCTTACTGAGTCAGAACTGCATTTCAGAGAGGGTCCCAAATGATCAGAATGCAGGTTAGAGTTTGAGGGGAAGGCTTGTTAAGGGATACATCCTATTATATTCAATATTCCCTAACCTCACATAAATCTTCCTTCCTATAATAAAATTGTTTTCCTATTATATGAAAACAATCATGAGTTCTCTACTTCATGATTACAAAACATATTCAAAGATAAATCAACATAAATTATTTTTAGCATGGTGTAATCCATCAATATTCACATTCTTAATTCAGTCCCACCCTTCTCACATTCAAGGTAGTAAAATATTCTTTTGAGCAGGTTCTTCCATTTGCATTGCTCCTTCATTTTATTGTAAGATTTAGTGTGTGAAAAAAATATGACTTAGCTAAGATCCTTCCAATATTTGAAGAACATCAATTTTATAATTATAATTTCTCAGTCACTCTGTCACTGAGAAAAAAATGGTAGATTTATACTACATTGTCTCAGTTTATTTCTATCAAAAAGCTTAAAAGTAGAATTCATGAACAAATTTAATATTTCAAATTATTGATGCCTTTACTAAATCATGACTATGTTAGTTTTACCTGTAAATATATACTGGCTTAGTGGATGAGACTCAGTTGATAAAATATATGACACACAAGCATGAGAAACTGAATTCAAATTCCTAGAATCTACCTAAAGATAGGTACTGTAGCTCTATTCTGCAATTTGAATGGTCAGTCCTACAGGAAGACAAGAGGTAGAGACAAGAATTCTCCCAGAAGCTTGTGAAAAAAAAAACAGTTATTCTTTTTATATAAGATAGTAGGAGAAAATTGACATTCTCTTGTCTGCTGTACCCTGTGACATGCCAGCCTACATCATGCACTTGATGTACACACACACACACACACACACACACACACACACACACACACACACACACACATAAACAGACAACAATAAAATTTTATCATATGGTAATAAATACTTGCTTTATAATCAATTGTATAATATGTTACATATCAATACATTTCTACATGGAGAGTATGAGCCTTGTTTGTGGCATACATCTACTCCACATACAGAAATACTATATTTAACTTTCTTCTTCTACAAATTGCAAGTTTTATATACTATATTTGACTGAGCAAACATTTGCTCATGTAGTCTCTGCTGATTTCTAGTTGGATGTCTTCCATATACTCAAATATTTGTAATCTTAGAAAATAATTAGCAGAAGAATATCACTTTCACATCAATGGCTATTAATTATAAAACTCAACACATCTAATAATCATTTATTTTAGCTCATGATATTAGCTTCCTCCAGGCCCACAATCTTTAGACATACATAGCCAAGGTGTAGTAGATTCAAAATATAGAATTTAATATAGGTTTTCAGAATGCCAATGAATTCTTCATTATACTCGTGTTAATGTATAATTATACCTTAGCATATATCCTTGCATCATAATCTTCATTGTGAATAGTTTTCCAGGTGACTATGACAAAGAACGACATCTGAAATAAAAAATGTTAATATAATGTTGCTTTATGGGAGATACCTCCAAAATCAAACATAAAGCTGCATGCTTTCAAAGGTTGATTACAAGTAGCTATGGGTGAAGCTAATGATATATTTGATCAATTAAATAAACATTAATTCAAAGATATGGAAAAATGAATGTTTAATGCAAGTTTATTGCATATAGTCATTGATAACTTTTATCATTATCTACTAAACAAATAACTTAAGGAACACCTCTAAACCTAATAATCAGAATGAACTCTATATTGTAGAAACATCATTAAAGAATGTGTAGCATGGAAATATAAAATTTAAGGTAAACTGCAATGATGGAGATGTTCTCTTTTTCTCCTATCATGCAGTACAACAAATAGAGTATTCCAGGCAAACATCCCATTACTTGAGAAATTCCTCAGTGCTCATCTTTAATTTTTTCTAATAGATTAAAAGCAATGTATTTATTTTAATTGCTTGAATTTTAGGAGCATCAAGAAAGCAGTGTTACATTCTTTCAAAGACCATGCTAGATTGGAACTGGTGAGCTATGAAGAAGAGGAACTCTCTGGGAAAGCAGCAAGACACATGGCACACATGTCCATATGTCTTGGCATAAAGTTTGGGAAGAGTTACTATAGCCAATTGGAAAACTGAAAGGAAGTCATTAAGATACTTTAAGGGCAAATGAACTTCTGACAGATCAGAAAAGGTCACACTAACTGAAAATAGTGAAAACTTCATTATCGCTTTTAAGATTCACAGTTTTGTTTTTTTTTCCCAAATCACAAAACTACTTTCTCAGATACTACAATACAGGTGCATTTCTCAAGGCATAATTACTTACAATTTGTAAATCTCTTCCCGCTGACCACAATGTGTCCTTAAAATACAAATCAGAATAAGAGTTTACAAATCCCCAGAGATCCTGGTAGGTCCAGAACAATGTTCAGACAGAAAAGAGCTTAAGGAGAGAAGGAATTTAGACCCCTGTACTGTATTGCCTTATCTCAGCAAGTCTCACTGTTAAAGAAGCAATATCATTTTCATTACGAATGTTGTTCGCTGTGTTATCTGATGAGATGCTTCAGAAATCAAACACCCAAAGGAAATTTCCAGGGCTCAAGTGATTGTGAAAGTAGCAACTAACTTCCTTGCTGCTGCATGAAACAGAAAATTACTCATGCATACAAGTTATCAAATATTTTATAAAGAAGCATATTTATAATTTCTGGTGCTTCTTTTCTTCAACGAGAAATATTACTAATACAATAAAGAGTGATTTTTCAATGATGTACGAATAGACAATGCTAATCAACAACAACAAAAAAAAGCATTTTGTTAGTGGTTAGAAGGCCAAAATTGAAGAAGGTAGGAATCTTAACCATTTCTGACATTTGTTTACGTTCTTGTTCTGAGAAAAAATATAGACTTCATAATCTTTATGTTTCACAAGTTTTTGTTTTCAGACTCAAAGTAACAAAGGGGCTGGGTG
The DNA here is from genome assembly GCF_003668045.3 of Cricetulus griseus. NCBI lineage: Eukaryota > Metazoa > Chordata > Mammalia > Rodentia > Cricetidae > Cricetulus > Cricetulus griseus. The sequence goes on along the minus strand of NW_023276807.1, from coordinate 246,307,258 downwards.
GATATAGAACAATAGTGTTTATCAGAATCAATAGTTCATTTGACTGCAGTTGTGGCTATAATAGTATAAACAGTCACTTTAGAATCATTCAATATATGTATTAATTGAATTTGATTTTTTATCTTAGCAGCTAGGTACAAAACTTACACTGAGGAAATGCAGACATTCTTGTTCATCTTTCTCTTTCAGGGTGCTGAATGCTAATGACTTTAGAATTGTTTCTCTAGCCCATAAATTTTTCCTGGAAGCTTTAAAGAATACTTTAAGGATTTCTTAATTATCAGATAAACTTCTGCTCCACAGGTATTTAGGAATGTTCTACTGCTAAAATGTTGGCAAATGTCAGTTTGTTGACATTATAACCAGTAAGGTTTGGGAATACATTCTAAAAGTAAGTTGGCTTGCCTATTGTTTTGTAGAGATCATTTCAGTTTCTATGTAGAGAAGTTAACATAGTGAGAAAAGAAGGAAACAAAAGAGTAGATGTAATAGCTTGGACAAAGATATACCTGAGCATCCTGAGACATGGTACATGGGCAGATATGTGGTCACTCCTATGCTGTGCTGCTAGATCTGATGAGGATATGATAGAAAGCAAAGTCTGCTTTAGTTTGTTTTCAGTTGTTGTCATTGCTGGTTTCTTGTTTGTTAGTTTCATTTTTACCTGAAATGATAGAGAAATAAAGGGCTAGATATACAGTTGGTTTAGGTGAAAACCAAAAGTCTGCTTTAAGGGAGAGAATTTATAACAAATATATATATATATTATATATATATATATATATATATATATATATGAAATTTCATGGGATTATTTTATTTTAGCACTCCAGAGAGACAGGGTATAGTATGTTTTAGGGAAATGCACTAAATTGTTCAAAGATCAGAAAGTAGAAAATCAACGTTAGTAGTTGATGACAGATGAGACCTAAGGACAGAGCCCAGGACATGCCCATATCCAGTATAGAAATAAGTGTCCCAGTCACAGAGGGATGCTCTTTAATAGAAAGGACAACCTGGGGCCAGTGGTGTCCTAGCAACTGAGTGTTTCTGAGGAACTCTGCTGAAGTACTCCTGAGGGTGCATGAGGGTGTGTCAGAGAATCGACCACTGGAAGATAGATACTGTATTTTAGGACGAATGGGTCTAAATCCATTTTGTGGTTGATTTTTCATGGCCTGTCTTTAGTAGCTACCAGTACTGTGTGCTTTTGGTGACTTTAAAGGAGATGACTCAATTATGTTGTCCCTCCCTCTACAAAACAGGACACTTTACTCTGATTTTATACCCATGTTTAGAGCTGGCAACCATTATAACTCTTGGTGTTTTTGTTTATAATACTCCCACAGAATTCTCTCTTTTGATTGCCTCTAATAACCTCTCTTACCTACAATGTTGCAAATATCACAGCATCATAACAAGTTAAAATCCACTTTAACATTCTGGGATTTTTTTGGTACCCTTGTATTATTTTTTTAACCAACATTTAGAAATGGACTATCTGTGTGATGATTCTGTCAAGCCTTCTCTTCAGTCTCTCACAATTTCCATGTTATGAACTTCATATGCAATTTCCCAGCTAAATGAAACTGAAAACTATGGATTCTTATTATTCTCACTAAGAAGCTGCCTTAAGTAGCAAATGAGGAAAAATATTAGTACTGTTTGCAAGTTTGATTTACCTTGACTTATATTTCAATAATAAATCCCCAGGAACTCTTCTTTTGACTTCAGCTTAGCAAGCCAGTGAACTGGAAAGGGACCATTGTGTTAATGCCTTTTTTTATAGAGGACAACACCCAAGGTGAGGGCCAAGCTGATTGTCTCTTGGTTTTGTACACATCTCCCACTGCTAAATTTCACATTAATTTTCGATTGATTTTTTTTCTAGTAATTAAAATCACAGTTACATTAGCCTCTTGACACATTTAAAACGAAGAGCTTTAACTTTATAAATGATGGTGCTCATCGTGGTTGATGGTGCTAAAAGGTAACAATACAGCATTTGGAGTTTCTATCCCTGTTCATGAGCCAGCATCATAATCTGCTTATCAGTGAGAAATGTTCAGGGAGTGTGAAATTCAACAAGACAAGCCAAAGAAAATTAATTCAGACTTGCCTCAGAAATGCCAATTGACCTAATCTCTCCAATCTATTAATTCTGAAGGTAGAAGGAGCAATAGAGAGAAAAGCCCTGGGGTAATCACAATGACACAAGATTTAACAGCAGCTCACAAAGTCAGCTTGCCTCATGAAGACAAGCCAGGGGATTCCAAAGAGTTCTTGTAAATGGGAATAGGTCATGCTGAGTCTCTTAGGTCAAAAGCAACACCCAGAAATCAATAGCAAAAAGTGAATTAGTGCACTTGAAGACACAAGTAATGTGACGCCTTGACTTAATGCAAGAGACTCTGGGAATTGTAGTATCTCTGTAAGTCACATAGGAATTCAGCAGTCAGCTTCATTAGCAGATTTAGGATTAGTAAAAGCTTTGAATCATAACATTTCTAGAGCACAAACTGTAAATAAAGTTCCTGACAAATAGTGCTATGTACATATCATATTGACTACTTGTGTAGAATCCAAGTCTGAAGCTAGTCCATTACTTTTATTCTCCATCAGAAATAATGAAGCAGAAACTATCTATAATTAGGAAGATGAAACTGATCTTGTAGAGACTGGTTAAAAGGCTGTGCAAGTCATAACTTGATATACCATAATTAGATATTGTAGGGACTGGCTAAATGGCTGTGCTAGCCATATCTTGATGTACCATAATTGAATGCATTTTCTCTTTCATTCTAACCTTACTTGGCAATCAACTTCCGTTAAAAGGGAAGAAAGAATGGGAAAAAAGGAAAAAAGTAATCCTAAGAAATAGTATCTACTAATTTTATGGTAATTAAAAACAGTTCTATTCCATGTGACTAAATCAATACAGACAAATGCAATAATGCAAACATTTTAGTTTGAAAGATGTTTGTTGGGGGTGCCTGAAAAACCAAGTTTGCATTTCTGAAAAAGCCACAGTGATTCTTTTGTATTAAAATTGATATTTGTCTCTTTTGTTTTATTTTTATCATCTTCCCTTAATTTTGAATTAGAAATAGGCTTAAAGTAATAGTAATAGAATTGTAAGCGGAATAATTAGGACACATTCAAGAATCTGAGTGTCAATGAATCATACTTACTTGATTTTTATCATTTTCTCCAAGATTATAACTTTTAGTTAGAGTCGATCTATTGAACTGTCTAATTCACAGAATCTTCTGGTGCTTTCAGCTTTAAACCTAATAGAGTGTGACTGGCATGAAAACTAGACTTGACTTCAGTAATTATTATAAATTAAATAAACAGTGATTAACATTAAAAATCTGCTTTTGCTTAAAATGGTTTGTTACTGTATGCTCTCTGTACTCACCAGTGGACCTATAATCTGCTTCTGTCAAAATTCACTTCCTGGTCATTTAGCAATTATATAGAGAGTGGGATTTGGCCACTGGCCTGTGGAAAGATTGTAAGACCCAAACCCAGACACCAGACATTTTTGGTGAAGTACCTCAACATACCTAACATTGAAGGATGAAATTACAAATACTACTCATGCAAACCACAAATAAAGACAACAAAATGTTTACATGGAACTTTGGTTTTATATTTATGAAAATGACTACACACACACACACACACTATTAAAATGAGTATTTAGAACCCTATCCTTGAAGATCATCATAGAACTGAGAAGAAAATTAAGTAAGCTATTGTGTTACACTTCTGGTATACATAGTATCTAAGGCTTTTTGTCATGTACATATTTATCTTTATTCTGAAACCCAGAACAGTCTTTCTACCTTAGGGATTATTTTAAGGAATTTTTAACAAAAAAAAGCCTATCATGTTTCTCAGTATCTAGTAAAAGATCAACATACAACCAAATTTCTGCAGTAATAGCTGCCATATGTATAGGATTAGATCTAAAATTTCCCAATCTAGCAAAATGGAATTTGCAAGCATATTGAAGAGGGTGATTCAAAAAATTCAAAAGTGTGCACAAAAATCTGGAGTCAAGGCTAGTGAGGAAAACTGATACCACTATTGATTAGATACGTTAAAATGAGTAGAATATTTGTTTCTTAAGCTATAAATGAGTCTACTATAAACTAAAACAATGAAACATCATTCTAAATTGTCCAGAATAAATAGTGTTTTAATATGAAAATTCCAAGACATTCAGACCTAATTATAAGGCATAGTTGCTGAATTTCAAAATGGACAAATTATTTTCAAAATATGTACAAATATTTAAAGAGTGATACCTTCCTTATCCCTTCCAATGTATCTATGTTGTTTATTCTGTAAAGTTAAATAAATTGGGAATTATCGAACTTAGTCATTTTTTCCTCTTCATACAAGCAGAGTGGTAACAGTGGAATTCTAAGTTAACAGTTTCACTTTAACATCTCCGGTACCACTTACCCCATTTCAGGGTTCTTTGCAAAATATCTCAGTGTGTATGCAGATAAGATAGGACATGAGTCAGATTGCAAATTTTCAGGAAGTAATGTTACTTGGACTGGGGTAATGACACACACACACACACACACACACACACACACATATATATACATACATACATATATATTATATATATATATATATATATATATATATATATATAAAGAGAAAGTTGATAAGACACCAGTGTTGGTAGCAGATTTTACATTGCATTACAAGGAGAAAGATATTTTAGAGATGCTCTTAAAGCCTCACTCAAACAATTGAATGAACATTGCTTTGTGTTAATGGGCTGATGAATTTAGGAGGTTATTGGCTTTAACGGAGGAGATGTGAAATCTCAGGCTTAGTTTTGGGCACTTGAGAAAGAAGCATCTGGGATGTGTCCAAGCTGCGAGGTCAAGTGTAATGAAGCATGTGTTCCTGTCTGAAGGTAACTATAGAAAAGCCATCAAGAGAACAGACATCAAATGGCAATGTCAGCTTTGCCTGCAAGGGAAAATAAGGACAGAATGGAGAGAATTAAGGAAAGAAGAATAAGAAAGACAACACAAAACTCATATAAAACCCATCACGCACAGAATCAATAGGATAGAGAGGGACAAAGAAATAGGATGAGTTAGGTGTTAGGCTAAAATGGGAAGACCGAGGAAACAGAAACATAGACACAGGAAAGAGGGTCAAAGTACAAAACGATGACGGTAGATGCAAAGCAGGACAGAGTTTGAAAATTAGCTAGAATTGGTGAAAGGACATTTATAGTAGTCGCTTACAAGACATTTTCAGCACCAAAGTGGAATCAATATGGCCAATGTGATTCACTAGAAAGTGTGTGTAAAGAAATGGACAGTGAACTTAGTCATTTTCTTTTTCACAAATGTAGAATTTAAAAGAAAGGGAAAAATACAGTAGCTTCAAGAAATGGCATATGCTAAGGAAATTTTTTACTTAAGGAGAAAGAGTTAATTATTCAATGATAAATTAAGGGTGTTTTTCCTTTAGCTTATTTATGTTTATTATTTTAAACTATGTATATGCATGTGTGTCTATGTGTGGGTATATGCACAAATTTTTTTAGTGCTTATAATGAGCTTAACACATTTATTTTCATCATAAAATACAATTTTGTTTTTAGTAAAACCTATCAGGATATTTTGCTGCTTCCATTTTTTTGAGGTGAAGAAATTAATGGTCAGTAGATCACAAAAAGCAGAGGCATGGTTCCTTTAAGAGAAACATTATTCATAACATACAAAAAGGACATCCCCATCACATAATAACCAAAGTAAATCAGTGACTAAACTGTTTTAATCTCCAGAAAAGAATTCGTGAAGTAACATAATTATGGTAATAAGGCCAAAAGAATAATACCTTTACTGTATTAAACAGATTGAAGTAAACTGGCTAGTTTTTGTTTTTTAAGGTGTTGTTAAAAATATCCTTACATGACTTAAGAAAGGGAATTCATGTATCATAGAACCTGTGATAGCTCCATGAAAATCCTCTGAATACTGAAGCATTCAAATGGATGCTGCAATAATAATGCTTTACTAGAAGAATTTCTATTGAAAACCTTACAAGTGAAAATACCTTTCACTTGATGATGAAACAAATGAAGGGACTCAGGCAGTTTACATGGGAAAACCCTCAGGCTGCTCATCTTGTTGAGCACAGAGGACTGAAACTAAAAAGATTTATGAGACCCTGAGCAATTTGCTTTATGTTGGTAAGAGCAGCACCACCATTTATTCCTACTCCCCTTATTAACTCTCTCCCGATCACTGCTCTTTCTGAGTTCATCTATCTTAATGAAATATCCATCTCTGTCTTCCTTTCCTGGTTTACATTTTAGACTTTCTAGTGCATAGAAGCTAATCTTAGCTGGACATGCTCACTAGCCAGAGGCTAACTTGACTCCCAGTTAAACTCCATGCAATTTCCTCCACTGGGCATTTGTTTCATTGTCTGCACAAAAGCAGTAAAATTTATCAGCTAGCTCAATCAGACATATCAGCTGGAAACACTTCTTGCTGTAAAGGCATGGTTTCAAAGAAGGAAATAAAGGCAAGCAATAATAAGGTGGCAAAGAAGGAGAGGTTTCCTTGGATTGCAGAGATAAACCATTCTGGATTGTCTGGATTCTATGAGTATTTGATTTGTTTCATAGTCAATGTATAAGGATTTCTACAGTCTTGGAAGTGTGAGATTACATTATAGACATATTATCACAATTCTGCTTAGAATCACTGAAGGCATATAATCAGAAGAATGAGTTTTTAACTGATTTCTGACTTAGAGAAATTCATATTTCATTTTCAATTTATATCCAACATGAGCAAAGACTAAGTTTCCATTTTTTTTCTTTTCCCAAGGGAGTATGTATCTGTATGACTTTTCCCTCTCAGCCATGATGCCCTTTGAATGATGAATGTAGAAATCACTGGAATGACTGTACTTCAGCTGGTGTGAAGTAAAAGCTTGAGTGGAAAAAAAGTTAGCAATAGGAAGGTGGATGTCAACTAAACTACAAATGGCTATACATCGATACAGATGTGATGTTTGTTGGGAGTTTTCCCTTTGTCTTTGGATGTCTCTATCTGTATAAAGCCCCAAATGTGATGTTCCTGTGGCTAAAGAACGTGGTTTATGTTCCAGAGAATCAATATTAGTTGATTGTGTGTGCAATGTTCTCAAAGTGTCCCTGACACATCTAGCACCTAGAATCCTTCCTTGGGGTTCGCCAAGCTAAACTTAATGTTTGATTCTGAGTCTCTGCATCTGTTCCCATCAGCTCTTGGAGGAAGCCTCTTCGAGAACTGATCCATGAATATAGCAGAATAACATTAGGAATCATTTCATTGCCTTTTTTGGTCAGTCCTGTTTGGTTCTACACTAGGACTCTGTGCTATAGAGCTTCCTGTTCCTGTCCATCCAGGCAGTGGGTGCATGGACTCCTTCTAGTGCCTTGGGCCTTGAGTTAAATCAGTCATTGCTTAACCACTCCCACAAGGTCTGAGCCACCATTACCCTAGTGCATCTTGCAGGCATGACAGGTTGTGGGTCATAGGTTTTGTGTCTGTGTTGGTGTCTCAGTCCTTCCATTGGAAGCCTAGACTTGTAGAAGCTAGAAACAAACTAAAGACTACATATTTCAGAGATCATGACAATTGCTTATTACAATAGTTCTAAAATGACTTCTAGATATTAAAATTCCAATTCATCTAAGAAATGAATAAATGTCTGAGAGTGTCTTATTTTCCAAATGAAAGAAAGGTTGAGATAGTTTTACCAAGAGGCATTTGCTTATATTGTGTGTGTGTGTGTGTGTGTGTGTGTGTGTGTGTGTGTGTGTGTGTGTTTGTGTGTGGATGTGTGCGTGCTCGTGCACGCTCGTGCACGCACATTTCAAAGTTTTTCAAATGCAAGTACTGGATCCTTTTTCAATACTAGTGGAGATGTTTATATATCAATTTGATTTAAGTTTGACCTTCCATTTTATTTTTGGGAAATTTCACACTAGTTCCACCCATGCTTATTCCAAGAATTCATCTTTGGTTAGCATGTCAATTAACATATGGATTTACTGTTAGCACAGGGTTCAACCCTACAAACAACACAGGGAGGTTTGTTTTAAGTTTTCAAATGTAACCATTTTAGTAAACAATCCCTTCATTCCCTCTTAGTCTACATATCTCTATCATCTGTCTACCTGCCCATCTGTGTACCTGTTTTCCTATCTGCTACTTGTAGTCTGTTTCAAGAGTAGTATTTTGTCTACAAACACAAGGGCTAGTTGTATGTACATGTGAGTTATGAGAAATAACAATCTCCTCATAAATTATTTTCCTACAAATTTATTCTATCCAAAACAAATATTCTTGTCTCTTTAATCAGCATTTTGTTATGCAGACCATATGCTCTATGAAAAAGGAAAGATGTCTTTAATATTTTGAGAACCAAAATTTCAAATAATATTCATCTATTGGTTTGGAAAGTTAATAGTGATATGTATGGCTTGATAAACATTTTTGCCCTCTTCTATTGAGCAGTTCCAATTCAGAAAGAAAAATCTGTTATCTATGTTGTTAAAATGAGAGAGCTTTTAAATTTGTACAAAATTATTTTTTTAATTACAAATAATTCAAGCATGAAACTTTATGGATGAGGCTTCTTGAAGGAAGTTTACGGTTTGATAACAGTAGTAGGTTTCTGTTTTATTTTGGTCTCTTAGCTAGAGGCATAAAACATCTTTTTTTTTTCCTGCTGTTACAGAGTACTTAGAATTCAAAATTCAAAACATACCCATGCTCACACTTCCTGCTGCCTTGCTAACCTATTTTCCAGGGTCATTTTCTTTCAAGTGCAGTTAGATTTTTTTCTCTGTCTAACTGAAGTATGTACCAGAGGCTCTGGGGATTTGAGTTCACCACTTCTGACTTTTATCTAGAGCAGGTAGCCTAAGTGAATTTTCCATCTTGTGAAACTCCTGCAGTGAGACCACAGAGTAGAAAATGGAGCTAAGTACTGACAGATGAGCCACAAGTTTGTGAATTGTGAATCAGGGCTAGAGTTGGAAAATATATATATAATTTTCTGAGCTTAAAGGATATATCTTTCAAGGGAATAAACTATTCACCCCTCCATATTCTGCTTATCTCTGGAAGGTAGATTCAAACTAATAACTCATCACCAGCCATCCCTACTTCTAGATTATTTGCTTTCAACAAATCCCATGTTCTTTTTATTCAAGATCACTAAAGGAAAAAAATACAGTCTTAATGCAGATCACTTTCATTTCTTTCTTCTTGCCCCTTACTACTTGGCTCAACTTTTCATTCCTGTGTTTTTTTTTTCCTTGAACAAAGATGTTTGTTATCCTGAATTGAAAAAGAGATAAGAAGCCACATCACAGAAGCTCATGTGTTCCCTGATTTTTAAACTTGACGTGTTTATCTTTAAAGTCTTCAGTGTCTACCGTATTTTACTTATTTCCTGCTGTTTTCATCTTGTGAATTAACTGTCAAGATTAAAACGTGCCAGATTCCATGGGAAATGTAGATGACCTGGCAACACTACTGCACTGTTAAATGTCAAGCCCCTTCCCTCAATTTACTCCCTACCACTCCTCATAGCACCAGCACTTGAAGGCAAGATTTTGTTGCTGCCATTCTTCAACTTACTTCCCATTTCTCTTCCCTTTATTTTATTTTTTATTACCCATTCACTAAAGCAACTTGATTTACTGAACATTTTGCAAGAAGAGATCACAGGTTCCAAGTTTCCTTCAAGTCTTATAAATTGGTATGTGCTACCTGTAGAGAATTCTTGTCATGATTCTGGAGCTTTGTCTAGTTTCAGCAGGTATACTTCCAACAATTGCCCATGCCTAGAGAGGCTACAAAAATAAGATTGTTTGGTGGGAGTTGATATACCATTGGAATGGGGAGGGCAATAACCATGTCTGAAATAGTCCTAGTACAGCAATTGGAAGAAACGCTGTTGTTACTATACAGTTCCTTTCTTTATTTTGGTTTGTTTTTATGTTTATTTTTTCATCATTTTAAGACACAGGCATGGATTTAGGTCACTTAAAAATTGTGTTAATCCCAATTAACAGATAAGTTAATTGCTGAAGTTACAAATTTCATCTGGTATGGCAAAATGAGAAAGGTCAGATCCCAAATCTTGCCAAAAATTTCTATTATATTCTTCTTCATTAGGCTTTTGGAGATATGTCCATCCTTACAACAGTCAATGATGTGTAGGTACATCTAGAAGTTACCCAAGGAAAATTAATGCCACTAGTAATACTTGTTGAGGGCTATTAGCAAGTTTATATAGATTGCCTCATTTACCAGCTTTTAGAAATATCATTTTTCAAGAGTTAGAAAGGAAAAAGTAAGGTTTAGTAGCTTCCAAAAATAGTAACAACTATTATGGCACTCCTAAGATACTGAGACAGGATTTAAGTTTCAAGGGATATTTCACAGATATATAGACAGTTTCTATGCACAATGCATTTAGTCTTTTGAATGCCATTGGCACTTGTCTCCACAACTCTGCATTGTGGTTGATTGTGGTTTCATGAGTTACTCTGTCTATTACATAAAGTTTCCCTGATGAGGTGTGAAGGCTACATTTACCTGTAGGTATAAGGACAAATGACTCCTGCACCTAAGACTTGGGGAACAGTAAGATTGTAAGAGCCAGAATTTCAAGCAGTTTCTTGTAAGATCTTTGTTTCTTATTGATACAAAAACTATACCCAGACAGTCTCACCCACATGACTGTCCAAATCTGAGGTGAATAAGGCCAACAGCAATGCCCATACCAAAACAGAAGGGACAAAGCCCAAGAGGCACAAATCCTACACAAAGAACTATAGGCAAGTGAGGAAAGCTGGCGATATGAGAGGTGGTGTTCCCTAGGATATTGCACACTTGGCTTTTCAGTGCCAAGACATCATCCTTGAAAAAAATGCCTACAAATAACATTATGTAAGTAGCATTATGTATGAAAAAATTACATTCAAGTAACATTATAACATTAACCTGAACAGGTTATTTTTAGGAATATATATATATATATATATATATATATATATATATATATATATAGTGTGTGTGTGTGTGTGTGAATGTGTGTGTGTGCCTGTGTGTATATACATGTACATATATACAGGCAATAACAATTAAGTGAAAAGCAGGCATTATAGGAGTGTTTGTAGAGAGGAAAATAAAGGGAGAAATGTGATGAGTGTATTATAATCTCAAAAGACACTTTTGATATACGTTTACAATAGTAGATATAAATCTTTCTGTCCTATCTTGACTATGAGACTTTCAAGTATTTTTTACATGGTATTCCCATGATTTTCACTTCTTACTTTGGTTATGTATTTCTATATACATTTTTATTATTTTAGTATTCTGTTATAATGTTATATTACCAAAAAAGGATCATTAATTGACAAACTCTCATACAACCCCATCACTCCCAATCACTGCTTGAGATTTCTTATTTCCTACATATCATTTTTTTAGAAAATACTCTCCATACTTGGTATACCCTCCTACTAATAGTTTATCCAACCTTTAAGAAAATTTTAGGGAATGTTTGTTGAAAATTTATGTGAAATGCCAGGCAGTGATGACACGTCTTTAATCCCAGAACTCAGTAGGTAGAGGCAGGCAGATCTTTATGAGTTCAAGGCCAGCCTAGTCTACAGAAAGTTCCAGGACAAGCTCCAAAGCTACAAGGAAAAACCATGTCTCAAAAATTATGTTAAATACTCTCATCTGCATAAGGAAAATAGTTGTTCTCTTCTGAAGCAGAAAAGTATCAGCTATGGCTATATTATATCAGCTACTATTAATTTAAATTTGCAAATGGAGATAGATGATGACGTAAGTTTTAAATTTTCTTATTGAATCCAAATGCAATGTGGAACTTAAAAAAATTAAAAAATACATATGGACTAGATCAAATGGATAATTTACAATAGTATGTAACTCTTACACCCAAGAACAAACTATTACCACATTGGATTGCAAAGAAAGTGTGATGTTTGTATATCGTCAACTATATACAAACCTAGGCATAACTGTAAAGAGAGAATATTAAATGGTAAAATTTCTCCATAAGAGTGCTCTGTTGAAATTATAAATGCCTCCATAACAATGTCCTGTTTATAAATCTATAGAACATTTTATTGATTAATTACTGATGTGAGTGATCCAAGCTCACTGTGAATGGTGTCACCTCTAGCCAGGACATTCCTAGATGGTATAAGAAAGCAGGCTGAGTAAGACAGGAGGAGCAAGCCATTAAGTGACATTCCTTCATGGTTCCTAGTTCAGACCCTGTCTGCAGGTTCCTGCCTTTAGTTTCTTTCCTGACTTCCTTCAATGACTTTCTTCACTATTGAACTGTGATGTGGAATTTAAAATGAAATTGCTTTTCCTCTCCAAGTTTCTTCTGGTCATTATGTTTTACCAAAGCAATAGAAGCTCCAACTAAGGCACAATATTACAGTCTTTGTTTTTCTGTTGCTGTGATAAAATACCACAACAAAAATAACTTAAAGAAAAGATTACTTTACCTCAGAGTTCCAGAGTGAAAATAACTGTTGTGACAGACATGGCAGAGGGGAGCAGGGGGAAGGACACTGATGGATCCTATCTCAACTGCAAACACAAAACAGAGAGATGGATAAAGAACAAGCTAGAGACATGGTAAAGCTATAGTGTCTCAAAACTGGTCCACAGTAATGCATGTCCTCCAGCAAGAATGCATCACTTCCCCAAGCAGTGCCCGCCCCCTCAGGTGCAAAAGTTCAAAAACTTGGGTCTTTGGGGACTTTTTATTCAAACCATAACAATAACCTAGAATGGGATACTAACCTAGAAATAGATAGATATCAACCACATTTTAAGTGATATAAAAGGAACAGGTTGTTCTCATGTGTGTAGGGCTCATTAAACCACCCCCAAGATTTGGAGAGCGGGATACAGTGTCATAGTTTCATTAAGTGATATAGAGTAGGAGAAGAAAAAACTTACGTGAATCTTTCAACAATGAACTAATTGGACAAAAAATGTAGAAGTGGAAAAATAAGAGCTCGGAAGTTTAATTTACTTACAAAAGATATGGGTTTGAAGGAGCAGCTTTATTAATTCTAAAATAAAAATGTATTTTTTCTTACATTTCTTATTAGACAAATACAGGAACACTTCATTGGGTTTCTTTGTTCAGTAGCCTGAGGTTGTTAAGATTATATATCAGTTAACATTGACATGACAGTTTCAATAGCTACAGAATAAGTTAAAACATTGTTTAGTTTAGGCAATAAGCCCCTGCATTCATTGTGGAGCCTTCAATGGCAATAATTAAGCCAATGAAAACTTCAGAATCTGTTATATGAGTCTAGCTAATAGAGGTACAATCAGCAATAATTTTATGAATAAAGCCTAAGTCAGAGTTTTCTTTCACAATAGAAATTGAAAGGCTTTTCTAGGGCTAAGTATTGAAACCTATCACTATGTACAGACTGCCCTGGAACTCCTCAGCCTCCTTCCTGCTTTTGTATGCCATGTGTCAGGATTACAAGCATGTGCCATGCATCTGGCTGAAGTTTTTAATAAAACACTAAATTTAATTACAAGTTACACAATGAGTAGTAATATTGATACACACATTTTGAATTTAATTTAGAAAATTACAGCTTCAATTTTCTTAAAAGTTGCCTTTTAAGTAGCTACACAGCTCTTGCCTCATATTTGCATTTTTATATGAATGTCTAAGGCAGCTAGTCATGGGTGTTATGGGTATGACTTTGGTCTCCATTAATAAACATTGATTTTCTACATACAGTGGTGTTGAGTATGGCCACTAGCAACCATGTGAGAAGACTAACGTCTTTCAAAGTAGAGAACTGAAAATCTTGTGAGTGTATAAGTGTTGAGTAAAATATATGAAACATCTGTTGTAACTACTTGTCCCTCAAACCTTTATTAAAGCATCTAAAGAAAGAGCTTCCCTGCTTAAGATGCTAAAAAAGAGTCTGGCTGTACTCTTTGCAAAGACTAGAAAGGTCATCCAAAGAGCATTTGTGGGAATTCCGTCTCTTTTGTAGTATTTTTCTCATATATACTCATTACCACCAACATCAATTTTGCAACTATTTTTAAAAACTATTCCAACACAGGCATTTCTCCTTCTTCCTTATTTATTCTCACATGGCTATGGATATTTACATCAATATTTGGCACCAATGCTCCTGAAATATAACAATATAAAATGTCAATGTGTTGCAGAGACTTAGTAGAGGGATTATGTATTGAAATGATTTCTATATCAGATACCTTTCATTAGGAGAGAGATGCAAGAATAGAGTTTTGCCACCACTTGTCATAAATGTGAATATGAATTTCCATAAGTTCTTGGATAACATGATTTTTCTAGAGAATTCTTTAACACAATTCTTTGCAATACTATATGTTTTACTTCCAGGATTGTGTCATTTTTAATATTACTATTGATATCTATGCTATGAAGTAAACAATTTCTTTCTTCTGGAAATTGTGAGGATTTAACCTCAGGCTCCTGATTACAAGTGTTTTCCTTTCCCTTGTTCCTTGGATTTATGAGGAGAGTTTGGGTACTGATTGTATAAGATGCCTCAAAATCCCTTTTCATATTAGTTCTAATACTTTTGCTAACATGAATTATAGATATAACTCCAGATAGCTAATCTGTCTCAGTTTCATCACAGCACAATAATAACTATTATGTTAACTTATTAGTAAGAGAGAAAACCCTAGACTTTTTAGATCCACTGGAGCTTGGACCATCAGCATTTTTAGAAGACTTTGGAAAATAGATTCTAAATGGATAGGTGTCAAAGCTGGGCCTTAGTCCATTACTTAAAACAAGTGACCGATTTCTTTCCTGCCACAAGGGAATGTCAACACTTGTAAAGGAAAAGCTATTGACTTGAAGCAATCCAGCCAGAAAGCTACACCAGAAGCCTGTCTAAGGGAAAGCTTACTGAAGAATGGCCTTTCTTAGGAAACACAAAATTTGATTTGATTTGCACACTACAGCAATAACTAGCCCATATCCAAAGCAGGGGCTGATGCTGATTTTTTTTTTTAATATTAACAAGTTGAGTCTTCCTAATCTTATTTTGAATGTTATTTTATTTTCTTTTTTAAGAAGGGGACAATGAGCCCCTAGAAACTCAAGTAATTTTCTGGCATTAATGATGCCATTTGCTTCTGCTTTTTTCCTACAAAATATTGAAACAAACACTTAAAAGAGGGAACAATTTTTTTTCTGGTTTCTTTCAGACCTTTTCTGTATTTTTCTTTTGTATTCTGATTCTGTATTCTTATCTCTATCCAGAAATGTCCCTTCTGTCTCTCTTGATGTTTTCTTTCTAGCTCTCTCATTTTTGATGTTTTCTTTCTAGCACATTTTAACTATTTCATTACAGCTTATATGCCATCAAAATCTTTCAGTATCCTCTAGAGTGGTGAGTATCCCTGCCTGTCACACAGCTAGAGCATGCCAAAGTAGCAAGGAAAAGAGAGCTACCATGTGCCTTGTCTGTCCCCTTTAAACCTCTCACAAGTCACCCTGACATTACCTTGATAACACCCTAATGGGCATGGTGAGGCACACTTGTAGACAGCCCTTAGGAGGTGTGCTTATGGTGTCTTGCTACAGATAACCAAATCTTGTCATAAAGTTGTCATGGTTAGATATACACTCAGTTATTCACCCATTGTGTTGTCTGGCTTGTTTTGTTGAGATAGGAATCTTCCCTTTAGCTTGTGTTTACCTGGAAATCACTATCTAAGCCTTATCAAATAATAAAATATTCAGGATGTATCATTCCTTTAAACTCTAAAGCAGGACAAATATGTACTACAGGCTAAGTTTAGACTTGTACTGATGATCCTGTTTCTACCTGATGAATAATGGGGTTACGGAGGTACAATACCACACCTGGACCCACATATTTTTGAAGTTTGAAATTAGGCTTACAGTGGTATTAAATGTCACTTTAAAGGTTAGGCCATGTAGTGAAATAACACTTTCAATTAAAGTGATTTTACAAATTCAGTCCACTGATAATAGTTGTCTTTAGACATCTATTCCAGGTGACTTGTTAGAGGTATGGGATGTGACGCTAAGCTTGAAGAGAACTACTTTCATGCACTCAGCCATATCTGATAGAAATGAAGATCATCAAGGAAAAAGTTGTATATTAGATGCTCATGAAGGAAACAAAGAAGAACAAAAAGAGATAAGAGCCAAGAAAGTTGTGGTTGATGTCAGAGTTGTTTTATATGGAGTTACCAACACACACAACACAGACAAGCATCTGCTACAAAGCCCTTAGTTGCACCCACATGAGCTAACTGATTCCCACAGCTTTCCCAACTCTACTGTGTGGATTAGTTTTGTCTGTCAGATTGAAACAACATAGAACCACTTGAGAAAACAGTCTTTTAAATTAATTTTATTATTGAAAACAGGTTTTTCTCACATCCAGTACATCCAAGCCACAGTACCCCTCTGTCCACTTCTCCTAACCACCCCCATGAATCTTTCTTTTCCCCCAGATCCTTTTCCCTTCCATTTCCTCTTCAGAAATTGGTCTCTGAGAGATAACAGCCTAACTGGCAGTCACTGACAAATGAATATTAGACATAAAGCAAAGAATAACCAGCCTACAGTCCAGAAGTCCAGAGAAGCTACATAACAAGCAAGACCTAAGTACCCTAAGCAAGACCTACAAGGATCCCCCAGGGTAGGGGAAATAGACAAGATCAGGCGCATGGTTGGAGGAGGGAGATGGGAAGGGAAGGCAGAGAAGAGAGCGAGAGGAGAGGAGAACATGAGGAAACTGGATGGTCCAGTTAGTTGATGGACAGAGAGGGAGAGCAAGTAAAGAGATATCTTGAGAGAGGGAGCCATTATGGGATTAGTCAGAAACCTGGCACTAGGGAACTTCACAGGACAAGGTAACCCAATAGCAGGAAATGAGTCTTAATTGGCAATTATCTAGATAATGTTAGCCTATGGGCAAGTCAGTGAAGCATTGTCATTATTGTTAATTGATGTATACTACTCAGCTCATGGTAGGCAGAGTCATTCCCTAAACTGAACCTCAGACTGTATAAGATTGAAGGAAGATACCAAGGAAATAAGCCAGCAGTTTGGGCAGATTCATTTCTTTTTGTTCTTGATTGTGGATGTGATCTGTCTGGCTACTTAAGCCTTCATTTACTTCTCTGCAGTAATGAACTACAACCTGGAACTGTAAGCTAAAATAAACTTTTCCATCCCAGAGTTTCTCTTTGTTAGGATATTTTATCATAGCAATTGAAGAGAAAGCAGAACGGCGATAAAACATGGAATTATAAGGTCTACTTAATCATGAATGATTTTAAGGATTTGGAATAGTTATATCAAGTCTGCAAAATGGGAAGAGTAATTTCACTTCTAATTTATGGAGTATGGTAAGCTATTAAGATGGTGCCATAAGGGCTGAAGAGATGGCTCAGCCATTGAAGGATAGGCTCAAAACCAAAAATATAAGACGTTACCATAAAGCAACAGAACACTAGATAGAGATTATTACACTAATACAAACATGAATGCGCATCTTGAAACTTTTTAAAAAATGAAATGAACCACTTAACTCTTCTTAAAAGATAAAATACCCTAGCCCTAGGGGGTGGGGACTCATGCCTTTAATCCCAGAACTCAGGAGGCAGAGGCAGGCATATCTCTGTGAGTTTCAGGCCAGCCTGGTTTACAAAGCTGCACAGAGAAACCCTATCTCAAAATAAATAAATAAAAGATAAACTACCCAAAACAGAGGAGATTTTTCTGTGTTCAGTATTGTTTCTGTTGCTTAATACCATGGAAATTATAAGATGGGGCAGTATCAAAATTTCTATGGCCCCAAATGAAGTAATGTTAACATACAACAAAGTCACTAATACTCTTACAATGTATATATCGTTTATTATATGACTGTGGAATTCTGCCTTAAAATTGTAGAGAATTCTTTAACAATATAAGGTAAATTTAAACCCATGGTCAAAACAACACTTTTATTATGATCTTACATTATAAATATTTTATAAACTATATAATTATATTTAAGCTATAATTTAATATTTAATTAGCTGATGCTATTACAGCCAGATTGAAATTTGTGAATAATAAAATGAAGTGATAAAATAAAAATTCCCAATTAAACAGAAATTTCTTTTTAGGTGATGGTTGGATTTATTTATTTGTTTATTTATTTTTATGTGTGTGACATTTTTTGGTTCACAAATGCCAGAGAGGGATATTGGATCTCCTTGAACTGGAGTTACAGATAATTTTGAGCCTTCATGCAGGAGATAGGAATTGATTTCAGGTCCTCTGGAAGATCAGCAAGTGCTCTTAACTGTCAAGCCATCTCTCTATGCCCTCTCCTACTTTTTTAACATGTTATTTCCAACACACATTCTCAAATGCCTTATCTTTGCAAGGGCTGTTTTCAAGGATTAGGGATGGACATGAAAGTAGTCAAAGTCATTCTCCAATTGTGCTTTTATGGAACAGAATATTCTTGGCTCATTAGAGTTATAGGGACACTTGACAAAATATTAATAAAGGAAGGCCCAGAAGTTCCTGCATGAACATAATCACAGGATGTCTGGACACAGTGCAGAATGTTAAGAAATAGGACAGGCATATAAAGACATCATCAGTTCATTTATTTTTTTCATATGAGGCAGAGATAACTTTTATAATTTATTTCAAAGTTCCTAAAGACTTATATCCATGCTTCTTTCTCCTGTGGTTTTATAGTTTCTGATCACTAATAAAATATGTGAATTATTGGATACCGAAGAGATGGTTCATTCAGTAAAGTCCTTGCCTTGAAAGGACCTAAGGTGGATTTTCAATTACCACAGCAAAACAAAACAAAACAAACAATACAAAACAAAATATGGTGGCATGCATTTGTAAGCCTAGAACAGGGAAGGCAAAGACATGTTGTTATTCACAGCTTGCTAGCCAGCTAGCGTAGCCTAGTTGTGGATTCCCATGCAAAGTGAGATCCTGTCTCCAAAACAAGATATACAATGACCAAGGAAGGACACCAGGCTTCTTCTCTGGCATGCACAAATATGTGCATACCTGTGCATGAATACCTGCATCCATATGAACAGACACACATATACCAAATTGGAATGGTAATTTTCCTGATAACCTATAAGGAAAAGGACATGAATACTGTTGCTTAAACAATGTATCTTTTTCTGTAAAGGTTTTGGTAAGCATGTGTCTTCATAAAGCAATTTGCAGGGCTTAGATTCAGTTACTTGAAATAGTGAGTTCTAGAGTTAAAAATAAACATTTCTCATTGTATATGTTTTGGCATATGAATAACAAAAACTGGAGAGTATGCTAGCTATCTGAAAGTCCTAGAACTGCATAAATAAACTGTTAAAATTACTTGAAGTTAAGGAGTTTATTTTGTATGATCTGACATTGGTGGAGAAACACGTACTCTGGAAATATATTTATTTTAAGGTTTATTTGTTTAATTGAGATAAAAGCATAGCACGTTTTTTTAAGCATTGTGTGATGTTTTGACACATATATACATTGTAGAATATTCTACTAAGAGTAAGCATCTTTATTTCTTTAAATATTTATCATTCCTTTGTGGTAAAAATATTCAACTTTTCATTTTTGTAAAAACACTAAAAATCATTCCACCTAGATTTTTTGAAATAGAGCCTACATTTATTTTTCATATTCATTCTGTAATGAAGCATACTAACCCCTTTCCTTCTCTATACATATATAGTATCAATGCTTTTATAGTCTTCATATGAGCAAAACAATGTCATGTTTGTCTTCCTGTTCAGTGTTTAGCCATTTAGCATAGTAATACAGGTTCCATTCAGGTCACAAGTAATAGCATTCCATTTTCTCTATGGCTTTATAGTGTTCATTAGTGCAATATATCATACCTTCTACATTCAATGATCAGTAGGTGGTACTTAGATTTTTTCTATTTCTTGGATATTATGAGTAGTGGTACAATGAATGTGGAACACAAAGGTTCTTGGATGTACCCATTTCATTTTCTATGGATATACACCTAGCAGTGAGGATACTGGATCAGAATACAATTCTGAACATAATTTTTTGAGGAAGCTGCATATTGCTTTACACATACTAATTTACATTCCCACCAACAGTGTGTAAGGATTGCATTCTGTCTTTGCCAGAACCAATCTTTGTGTTTCTGATAATAGCTCTTCTAACTGCAGAAAGGTGATAATCCACTGTGGTTTTTATTTGTATTGCCCTGAAAAGTGACATTGAACATTTTTTATTATATCTGTGGCCATTTATACATCCTCTTTTGAGAATTGTATACCTAGTTCCATTGTCTTTTTAAAAGATCAGATTTTTAATTGTGTGTTTTTGCTATTGATTTGAGTTCTTCAAATATTCTGGGTGTGAACTCCTTGTTAGATGTATATTCTCCAAGCATTGTTCATTCTCTGATTCTACCATCATTCTTTTAAATCTTTCCTATTCTATGTAGATGAGTTTTTGGTACATCTTACTCAAATTCTGAAATTGCAAATGCTTATAACCTTATAACATTAAGGGAAAAATTTAACATAAGTAAATAGATTGACTGCATTAAATGATTATTTTAGTAACTTTCACAAAATGTCTTCAAAGACCTGATGCACCATCTAAAGCACTGTTAAAAATCCTGTTGTGGTTGTTGTCTTTCTAAATGTGGGTTCATAGACACTACATTTACAAAACATAAGAAACATAAGTGTAATATGGTTTGTCTTCACTTAGCACTGATACATAATGAAAGATTGGTACATTTCAATTGGAAGCTACAGCCCTTTCTTTTGCATTTGGATTTATCAGAGCTAAGCAGAATTGGCTGTGCTTTGTGTTCAACTCCTTTTGATTCTAATTCACACACATGGAGTTGCTACAGTAACCAAACATGTGAAAGCCAGTGGTAGGTTACTTCTCAGAGTTTACAAGCCAATGCTAATATCTATATTTGGGAGTTAATTAGTTGTCCTGACTATTCAGTATCATGATCTAAATTTGGGACTACTGAATAACAAATAAGGGACTGTGAAAATACATACACCATTTTGCCCATATTTTTTCTCATTAACTCTCCTGTTACTTGGTAGTAGATTTAAAAGCAGGCTTAGCAAGGGATTTTCTCTTTTAGACTCCAGCTCCTCCACCTTGAGTAAGACAGATTTTCAACACATAGTTGAAAATATCTGACAGTGTTTTCACCTCCACAGATGTGATAGAAACAGTGATTTCTGTAGATGTTGGATCAGCTTCTCTTTGCCTCCAATGTGCAGAAATATGTTAAAGACTTAGAAGCCCCTAATCTTCCCCACTCACTCAGTAGGCTCAATGGAGGCCATTGTAGTCAGGCCAGCTTTATTTTCTGATGCAGACCCCTGTGGGTTAGGAATTGGGTCAAAGTCTGCAAGCCTTCTGTGAAGCATTTCTACTGGTAATCAGATAAGGGAGGCTTTTGATGCTTGCTTTTTCTCTGTAGCCCACATCCAAAAAGTGGAAGTTAACACTTCTTATGCTTGTGTTTTTCAATATGTGGCATAAAAGACGAACTTACCAAAAAATGTATTTTGTATTGAAAGTCCCAGAAGAACATATGCAGTCCACCTCAATCAATCAAAATGTTGAAACCAAAGTTTTAGATAAAGTATTCAGTCAGGTCAATTCCTTGGGAGCTAACAGGCGATTTGAAATACTTTTGTTTTTGAAAACATTGCAGTTGTAGTTCAATACTAAAGGAGGTTGACCTCTATTCCAATTGTATCAAATTCTTGTAACCTACAAATGTTGATTTTATACATATGTACATTATTTAGGATCATTATCTAGGCCAGTAAGTCCTAAGAAATGGAAGGAATAAAGCCAAGGAAAATTTAGCCTGAATATAAAAAATTAATAATGCTAAAAATCATTGGCTTTATAATTGCTTCCCAGAAGACGTGGCAAAGGAAAAGAAATGAAGCACTACTCTTAGTGTCATTTAAGAAGGCTGACTTGAAGGAAATACTTAGCCTGTGGATTAAACTTGCTAATAATTGTTGGCCCTCTCCAATTCCCAAGCACTGTTGACTGCACATCAAATGTCACAGTCACCACCTTCATGAGTCCAGAGAAGGGCAAAACTCTTCATAATCCTCCAAGGGAATGTATTGTTGCTATTATTATAACAATCCGGTTGTGAAAGTAATGGGAAGAGACAGAAATTACAGACATTTAGCAAGGGGAAATAGTCTTCATTTCTATTATTCTCCCTTATTAGCTACTAATTTTCCTTTCCCTACTCACATTAACCTTGCCTGACAGGCCATAAGAAATAAAGTGTCTATTAGGTCTTGCTCTCCCTTGCATGGCCAACGGTGCACTCAGCAGCCAGCAGTTCAGCATGTTGGGGTTGTGACCTGCAGAGAAATGGCTTACTCCTCGTGGAGCCCGGACCTCTCTCCAGAGCTTAACTTCAGATCTACTGGGAGAAGAATGGGCTCTCTGGGTGAGCTCCATCTAGAACAAAAGTCAAATGGGATTCGGCTATTTAGAGGTGGCCACAGTCAGAGGGCACTAAGCCAGGTGTTCCTGTCACTGAAGAGCTGTTAGCATGGAAGGAGCTGTCCAGCCTCACAGCGGACTTCCTGAATAATTCATCCCCGGCCTTCACTCCACTGAAGCCGTGCTCGTATTTAGAAACACACATTAGACTGTTATAGATTGCTGTCCTTGCACAGGCATTTCATTAACTGAAAGGATTGTCTGTTTGCATATGCCTTGTGTCCCAAAGTGTTTCCTTGTATTTGAACAGAAATTTAGAGCTGAAGTAAAATTCACAAAAAAATTGTCCAACAATTCTGACTTGTTCTGGGATCAGGCAGTGAGTTGGAGATAGTCTTCTCTAGATATTCAGATTGTTCAATCATTTTATTCCATTAATTGCAGTGTAATATGGAAGTATGAATTTTTTTTCAAAAGCAGCTCTAAGAAAACCTTCTGTGAATCTCTCTGTCTAGCCCATTTGTCACTGAGGTTCTAAATAGATTATTGGAAATTTCAAATAAATTCTCCCATGGTACTTTCATTTCAGAAATGCTCAAAATAGCTAAGTGGCAGGTAAACTATTTAGCTTTACTGCAACTAGCCTCTAACTATATTAAGTAAGTGGGTATAGGAAGTGAATTATTTAGTGCTTCACAAACATGGAGAAGAGAAACAGAGTTGGATTTAGTCTGACAGCTTCCCGTCTCAAGCTCTCTCAGTGGTATTAGCCTCTTCTTAGGTTGATCCCATGTGATATTTATGGGGCTAACAAGTTCAAATGAAATGATGGCTTATATCTGATAAAACGAAGTGGTACCCCAGTGGGGTGGTGCATACCTGCTACCCTAGTACTACAGGAGTCAAAGGAGGATAGCTATGTGATCAAGGCTCCCCTGGGATACAGAATAGCTTCCAGGCTATCCTGATTTATAGAAGAATAATGTCTCTAAATGAAACAATAAACAAATAAGGAATAAAAAACTAAAATCTACAAAGACGTAAAGAGTGCTGAAGCCTGCATGTAATTTTGAGTTGTGATATTTGGATAACTACGTAAGACTGAATTTTTAATCAAAACCAGGAGAAAAGCAATTTTCAACTGCAGGAAAGAAAACTGAACAACTTTTAGAGTATTTATTATTGTTACATTTCATTGTGGATGATGAGTTTCTAGTTTGAGATCCTCAAGGCTAGAGAGAAATGAATCATAAGAATTCGGGAGTCAGATTTTCCCAGAGGGCAGTGGTACATATCTGAGGAGGCTCTGAGATGGAGAACATTATGGATTGAAGAAATACATTCTTATCATTTTTTAATATTATTTTATAGTGACAAAGGTTCCCTGAATATCAGAGTGACTAAGTAAAATATTAAAAGCAATAAAAATAGAAAGAAAGGTAGTTTTTAAAGGATATTGATTTAAAAAAGTTATCTGTTTAGGAAATTCTATATAATATTTTTGGTTTTCATTATAGTAATTAACATAGTTTTTCAATCCCATATTCAATTATACCCTCTTACTGACTTTTTATCTTTAGGTTCTATCTCCTTTTCCTTTAGTTTGCATGGTTGCCCTCAGGTACAGAAATTCTTATGTTTCAAGATTTTGTCCTAGTCAAATCATAGGAGTGTGTAGGATTACCCACATGGCTGATAATCTTCTGATCACTCTCTTTCTTCTAATAGTATTCCTCAAATTCATAACATAGTCAAATTCTATCACTAGAGAAATATTAGTATTATTGACTGTAAACAGACATAAGCATTCTCACTTGGGGATTGATAATAGTAAACTGTGTCAGCCAAATTTAAAGATAATAACTAATGTATATTTTGCCTAGGAGATATAGTGATCATAAAATGCATTATTTTAGGTGGAGAAAGCAATGACAAAAGGTAAGTTATTCATAAAGTTGTTTCATAAGGAACAAAATAACTATAAAACAATTCATAGCTGTCAGTCATTTTGAAGCACAGAATCATAATATCATGGGCTGGTTTAAATAAGAGAAAAAGTGATTATATCTCTAAGAGGTACAAAGTATTTAAAGAGGGTGCTCTTTCTGAATTAGGCACGCCCCCCTCCCCTATTCTGGTCAGATATTCACTAGTAGACAGTATGGGAAGAAGGGCATAGGAAGATCAGTAATGAAAAAAAGGAAGGGAAAGATAAAGGGTCTGAGAAGGACTGGGGAAAAGACTCATGCACTTTCTCAAAATTCATTTCAGGGCACTAGTTCTACTCATGAATATTTCACTGTCATGACCAAGTTTCTTCCAGGGCCCAACCTCCAAGCATGAGTATATTGGAGACTTAAGGCTTAGCTGAAGTTTCAGGAAGTAAAACATTCACTTAGCCTTTATTGTGTGCATAAAGCCACATTCTAGTGAATTGGTTGGTTGGTTGCTTTTCCAACTTTACACAATCTAGAGTCATCTGGGCAGTGGGAATCTCAGTTGAGGAAATCTGTCTATCAGATTGGCCTATAGGCAAGTATGTGGAGATTTTTCTTGATTAATGTTTGATATGGAAAATCGCAGGTCACTGTGGACCATACCATACTTGGAATGCTGGTCCTGGGTGGTACAAGAAAGCAAGCCGTGCTAGCTATGAAAAGAAAACTTTGAACAATATTCCCCCATGAATTTTATTTCAGCTTCTGTCTTATCTGTCCTAAGTTCTTGCCTTGTCTACTATCAGGGACATTTATAGTAATATAAGATAAACACCTTTCCTGACATGGTTGCTTCTGGTTATGGTGTTCATCATAGAAATAGCAAAATGGGACAAGGAGTCAAAGTTGAAAGTCAACGTTTAAAAAATTTGCCTTCAGGTTGTTACTAAATTGTGTTCAATTACAAGATATATAGAACTGAATAGATCTTTTGTTTTATTTCCTCTATTAAAACATGAGGTATAAAGACAAATGATTTACTTTTGTTGGGTCTAAAATGAGCACTAGTATTTATAATCTCGAGACTTAACCTTCAGAAATACAAGAGGGTCTATTGGTCCCTGTTTTGGAAATGATAACAGCTTACATATGATGTGCTAAAGGTATTTTAACTATCATTATTTTAGGGAAAATGTTAGGTTCTGACATTCAGCTACCTTTATAAGAAGTTTACTTTTAAAATCACTCCATCTCATTTGGCATCCAAATGCACCACAGATGCGTTTTGATTTTTTGGTTTTAATTAATGTCAACCCCCAGGTTTCCGGGAGAGTTGTCTTATTTCCTTGCCAGAGCCCAGACTGGGAGAATTATGCTAGCAATGAAGAAATGATGATATCCATTAAGATTTAAAAGTTAGGTTCAAACTTCTCTGAAATCTGTGCCTGTTTATGTGTTAAATTTTAGGCTCCCTTCTGCTTAAACCACCCTTAATCATCAAAGAAATGCTTCATAAATATTATGGCTGACATTTACCATATTAATAGTATTGATTTTATTTCATTAACTCAAATATATCAATGCATCATTTATGAAACTTAGCTTCATGTTAAGTTTTATAACAAATATTCTAGTTACTTAAAGGTTTTGTGTGGAGATGTATACATTTACCTGTACATAACATCTTTTGCATTTGAGGTTCAGAAATGTTTATCCAAAGCATAGGACAGTCCTAGAGCATGCAGATGTTGGGTTGATTTGTCCAGCCTAGGTATGAGCGCTTTGGCCTCATCTTGCTGTTTCTTGGTTTGTCCTGTTTGGCTGTTGCCTCTTGGAGGCTTGCTTGTTTCTGAAGAAGAAATGGAGGGGAGTAGATCTGAGGGAGAGGGGAGGAGAGATGGGAGGAGCGGAGGGAAGGGAAACTGTGGGCAGGATGCATCATGTGAAAGAAGAATTAATTTTCAATAAAAAACAAATGGGGAAAAAGAAAATGGAATGCTCACCAGCTACTTTTAAAAGTCTCCTGAGCACTATCAATCTTTCCATGAATATATTTTATATACCTTCATTTTAACAGTTTCTTAGAGCAGTTATTGAATGTATATCTTGAAAGCATGGGTGCTTCAAAACAGAAAACAAAAATCAAGCTGTGGAGAAACTTGAACCTTAATACAGGCAGTGTTCAAATTACACAAGTCCTGGGAATTAGAAGTAATCTAAGTAAAATGTATACAAACTGTTTGGTGAGGTAGAAGAAAGATCTGTGCTGTTAAGTCGTGTGCTAGGAAGGAATGCTTTTATTCATTTTCAGTGCATATTTCTTCAGTGTATGTCACGTATTGAGGAATGTTCCAGGGGTTGCAATGAAAATATGCAGCTTATTTTTAAAAGCACAGGTGCAGACCTTTGTAACATTCTTATTTAAGGGAAATGTTAAGTTCTCTTAGAGAACTTGTATAGAGAGTGACAAGCAAGGAGTGTGTTACACAGGCTACACTCTAATGATACAATATTTAAGCTGTTAACAGTTGTCTAGCCATATGTGTGGCAATAAAGTGAACCTTAGAATCAGGAAAAGAAGTCATGCTCAAAGTTCAAGCAGGCACAGATTCCTCACTCACATTAGTATTTGGGCCCTAACATATCAACAGGATTTGGCCACTTTAGCAAAAGACAGATTACACCAATATTGTTTTTAAAGTTATTATTTCAACAAACATCTCACTTTTGGTGGTTAATATAGAGTATGTCAAACATTTTCTTTTTCTTTGTGCAGTTTTTAGTATTCTGGATATTTCCTTTAGGACTGGCTTCTGTCAACAGTGAGTAATTCCTTGGCAAATGCAAAGGAAGCAAGAGAACTGTGCTTGGGATTTAAAGTGGCTATAGTTTAGGCAATCTCTCCTAAAAGAACACATGATGCGTCTGTGTGCCGTCCAATGTTGTTGAAAAATACAAGAATATTTAGTTCCCACAATTTTGACAATTTCTACTTAAGGTTGTAATCCTACATAAATATGAACAAATTTTGCTTTCAATACCTTCCATTCTCATTTGGAAATCTTCCCAAGATTATGTAGTTCTCTAACTTCTGTTAGAATACTACCAAGTAATCACTGAACCAAAGCCTTATACATTTAAACATATAAAAAAGCCTGAAGCATTGAACTATCTCTAAATCCCTTCAAGATTTGGGAATGGCATGGAACTACTGCTGGCTGCCTGACTATTTCATTCTGTGTCCTTCTGAAAGTCGGTAATAGAGGAACATGGGGAAGAACTTATGAAACATCTGATCAGGTTTGCAATGAGAAAATACAGAATTAGAAGTTGTCTGCATAGATGAGAAATGCCTTTGACAAAAGGCCCAAAGTAAAGTGGTACATAAAAATCAGGTTAGGAAAGTTAGTTAAAAAATAAATGAAATAGAGATGAAATTCAGAATGATTTACCAGGACAGCTCAGGACCTCTTCTTGGACTGTTCTAAACAACTAGTTATTTGTCTAAATAACTAGTGAGTTGCTGTGTCTAATATCAGGAAGAATTGGACATACTAAAATTTCCATTTATTTTTACTCTTTCCACCCTTACATTTATTTTCAATTCAATGCACAAACTCTCTTTAAATTAGTCGCATAAAATAGCATATGCCTTGAGCAAGGTGGAGAAGTATGTGTGGGAATTCATTGTGTATGTTCTTAATTCTAAGGTCACAAGGCTGATAAGACAGCTCTTTCTTTTGTAGTTCACACAAAATAACTTCCTTTGGCAGTTCTGTTATTTCAGGGTGAACTAAATTTTTCATCAGTTCCTATTAGACTGTAAATCTATTACTTCCAAATTATAAACCTCCAGTAACTATGATAAAAGCACATTAAAAGAAACCTTGGTGTAGGCAAGGTTTTTTATGCATATTTTGTAAAAAATGAACCAGCAACAAAACAAAACTTGTTTATTGTGATTTCTGTCAATCAATATGGAAAATTCTTAGCATGTAAGATGCTTTACAGGATAAAAAGCAAAAATCATACCGTTTTTTGTAGGCAAGAGTCCTACAGTCTACCAAGCAGAAACTATCATCAAATAAATTGTGAAGGATATTGTGAAAAATGCCAAAAAATACTGTTTTTAATATTTAGAAAAGAATTTATGTTGGAGAACAGTAGGCTGCCTCACAGGCCATGGATCCAGTTCAGGCCAAGGGGAAAGAATATAGAAAGACATGCCCTTAAGCCCTGATGTGAGAAAGCCGGCATGTACAGGTGAACTATGTGAACTGCTACTCCAGCTTCAGATGATTCTCAGTTGCATTGGAGGAGACATCATACCACATGTATTTTTAAAACAAGTCATTTTCTTCTGATATATGATTCGATTTATCGCCCAATTATTCCTACATATTAAAATACGTAAAATTCTCTTATCTCCACACTCTCATTTACTGGGTGTAAGTACACAGCACCACAGCAAAAAGCTAGTTTTCCTTTTTTTGTATGTGGTGTCTGTGCACAGATGGGCTCATGTAGGCCAGAGGTTGACATCAGATGTCATCTTCAATTGCTCTCTAATGTAAATACTGAGACAGGCCTCTACTTGAACAGAGTTCACCACTTCTGCTATTCTAGTTAGCCAATCTTCCCAGCAATCCCCTGTCTCAGTCCCTAAGCACTAAGTTCACAGGAGAGCTACTACAAAGTCCTGGCATTTTTTTTGTAGGCACTAATCATAGAAACACAGACCTTCATACATTTATAGTAAGCATATTACCATTGACCCATCTCTCAGTTTCTAAAATGGTAAGTTTTAAAGTAACATCAATGATAAATACTTTCTTAAAATAAATCAAGAAAATTCTCTTTTTTGGCTTTTAATTTTTTATTTTATTTAAAGATCAATTTATATTTAACATTGACAAAAGGTATCAAAGAACTGATTATAAAATATCAAAATATTACATCACTTCAATTATTGAAACTTGTTTAAAAACAGATGAGCCATCTAAAAAAATTACTATTTAAGCTGGGCGTTGGTGGTTCACACCTTTAATCCCAGAACTCGGGAGGTAGAGGCAGGCGGATTTCTGTGAGTTCAAGGCCAGCCTGGTCTCCAGAGTGAATGCCAGGACAGGTTCCAAAGCTACACAGAGAAACCCTGTCTCAAAAAAAAAAATACTATTTAAAAAATTATGTCTGTTTCTGTTCTTAAGAAAAATATAGCACTAAAATATTTTATAAAATTAAACTCTAGGACAAAATAAAATCTTATTGTTTTTCAATGACATACATACATAAATTAAGATTACTAGAGAAGTAATTTGAGATTAAAATTATTGCAGTTAATTCATATTACAGAAATTGCTTATCATCTGAAACAGGGACTGTTTGTGGCAAGGATATAAACTACAACCTGGGAGAAATAGCTGATGGCTCTGCCCTTTCAGAATATCACCAGACATCTTTGGGTGGCAGACATTTTCTCAGTGAGCTCCTTCCTGTCTTAGCTAGCACATTTGATGTAATAAAAGATTTAAAGCTATCCTGTGACTTACCAAAGAGAGGATGATTTGAATGGATTGGCTATTGTTGCAAAATTTAAGAAATTCTCTGTGACGCAGTCTGGAAAATCTATGTTGTTCCTTGGTTTAGGTTCATTAACAACATGAAATCTGAAGTCTAGCAATGTCTTGCCTTTTTATTCTGAAAGGTATAGAGAGGCCTTTGGCATGAGTGTGTTTCTGAAAGCAGGAGATTTCATAAATTTGAAGGAAATTGTGTCAGTCAGGGAGTTCTGCCAAGATGTAATTCATTAGTTCCCTGCTTGGCAGGGTTCCAATTCCTATCCACAGTAAAACACGAAGGTTTATTCTAAGGGCATGGGGTGTTTTTTCTTCCAAAGGCATCTCATGCTTTTATTTAATGTAAAATTTACAATTCTTTGAACAAATACAACGCAGAAAGGTCTTGCAAGTTCTTTCTAAAAGATAAAATTTGGAGGGATTTGTGAAATATCACTCCACTCTCACTCTTGTATGTTGTGATGTGTCTCTTCAGAGATGGAAAAGTATTCCTTAACAAACCTTAGTTCCGGCTCTTTGACAAAAGAATTATGTATGGAGAACCAGAAGGCCAGGAAGTCTGGGTGTTGAGTGTGTCTCTGAGAAAGGGCAGAAAAACTTAACCATTGATATCTCAACAATATGGCTAGCTAAACAAGAAATGAACAAGTGCAACACCAAGAGACAGGCTGAGATTGAAAGGGAACTCTTATGGGGCCCTGTCCCTAAACAAAGAATTTCAGTCAAATAAAAATTGCTAAGTGAAGGACATATAGTTACCTAAGGAAAGGTCTCCCACTCCCTTCGTTATTTAGCACCATGTACTCAGCTTTGAAATCATACACATAAAAGTAACGCTAAACATACTGAGCAGATTGTATTCATATACTTGTCTATTTGTGTCTGTATAAAAATAACAAACAAAAATGGGGCATGAATTTAAGAGGGAGAAATGGAGATGGATGGGATAGGTTGGAGAAAGGGTAGGGCAGGGTAAATATTACATAATTATATTTAATTTCAAACTTTAAACAATTTGAATAAAAGAAAATGACATACAACGTGAGAGCATCTAAGCTTTGTGACTTAAAAAATAAGCAAAGGAAAATACATACAAACAAGTAACATACAGACTGCACAAGTTGTGTTTATGTATTTAGGAACACATGCACATGTAACAACAATCAGAGAAAAAGATGCCATGAATTTTAAAAATAGCAGGGAGGTACATGGGAGGGCTTGGAGTGAGGAAAATGAGGGGATGAAGGATGTAATTATAATTTCAAAATATCATATAATATTTAAAATGTGAATATGCAGAGAATTCAGTAAGAATGTCCCTGAAACTCCACTCTGGTTGTCATTTCCTAAGATTGCACATGACCTTAAGAGAATACATTCTCTATGAATAATGATACCTTTTTCCTCGTGGTTACTCTCAGTCTCCATGTTGATCAATAGACAAGATATGCCTTTTCTTTTCTTTGCTTTCTCTAATTGTTGAGCACAGCTTTGCCATCCTCCAGCAATGGTTCCAGTGGTTAGTTTCTCTGTGAAATGAAATCCCTGATTCCTATGGAATCTCATATCTCTTACAGTGCAGGATTTTAGAACAAACAAACAAACAAATAAACAAACAAACAATTTCCAGGAAAAAAGATATGCAATTAAAGTTAATATTAATCTTGTTGCAGCACAAAGTTGGATAGATAACTAACTCTGCTTACAAGAAAATGTGTACTATAGTGTTCTGTTACATAAGGGAAGAGCATTGAATTACAATACTTATAAAGGGTATATACTACTTAATGTTTACATGTGGTTTATTAGCAATGTAAGAACATGCATGGTACCATCTCATTAATGTGAATTAGTTTAGAGTTGTTCTCTATTTTTAAATCATGATTCTCTTTTCTTGACATTATTAAGCACTCTTTTATATGTATTGTGTTTAAGAATAACATCAGATAAAATTTGAGCAAATCATTGAAAAAGATACGAGAAGGCATGGAATCACTGAAATGAACATAAAAATCAATAATTGGTTAGTGATTAATATGCATTAATTCTTTGTAACATATGCAGAATTATGTCTTAGTAACTGTAATAATAGTTAGTGACTGAATTTTTCTTCCTTGTTATGGAAACCTATGGTTTGAGTAACCTTTTCATTTATATTAAAATTCAAATTGGATTTTAAAATGTGGATCAAAAACATCCTTGGCTTCATAAGCACTCAGAAAAGACTTGTTTGGGAGGCATTTGGGTCCAAAAGTTATTAGATATTTCCAGTCCTATTTTTTTAACTTGATTCTAATTCTTCATCTGCAAACTAGAGATTGAAAACACCCAAAGGGTTAAAAATTAAACTATGCTCTCATTTCCCAAATTGTTCAAATATAAACAGCTTTCAGAACTCAAATATGATTTAAAAAATAAGACATATACAGCATTTCTACTGTTATCACTTGATTTTACAGTTAATACTTATAAGGGGAATTTTTTTATTTAAATTAGAAACAAGCTTCTTTTACATGTCAATCTCTGTTCCCTCTCCCTGCCTTCCACCCCTGTCCCCCACCAACCCACCTATCCCAAGCCCTTTCTGTTCCCCAGAGAAGGTCAAGGCCTTCCTTAGGGTATCTTCAAAGTCTTCCATATCATTTGGAGCAGGGCCTAGACCCTCCCAGTGTGTCTAGGCTTTGAGAGTATTCCTGTATGAGAAGAGGGCTCCCAAAGTTCATTTGTGTACTAGGGGTAAATACTGATTCACTACCAGTGGCCCCATAGATTGTCCAGACTTCCAAAATGACTTCCTCTAGAAGGGGAACTTTTTATATGATGATTCTGAATAGACGTAGAAGTTACTCCTCCTCTGTGGTGCAAGGAAGAAGAAGAAGAAGAAGAAGAAGAAGAAGAAGAAGAAGAAGAAGAAGAAGAAGAAGAAGAAGAAGAAGAAGAAGAAGAAAAGCTGTCATTAGAATTCATAGCTTGGTTTCTTCTTTGACAATACTATTGCCTGTATGAATGCACATGTTGTACTGTGGTTTGTTTATTTCCTATCCTACAACACAAGATAAAGATAATTAAGTAATGAATATTTGTTAGCAGTTTTCTAGACACAGTATGCTAAACATAATATAATGTATTAAGCATTCCTCACATATCAAATATAGGTATTATTATGATAAAAATTCATAAATAAAGATAATGAGACTTACATGTGCTTGAAACACTATGCCTAGTACGACATAATAGAGAGGAGGTGAATTCCAGCTGAGGCAGTCAACAATACGAATCCATGTTGTTGCTACATTTTATTTGCTCTTTCATATTTACTACAAGGTTTTAGAACACCACAAATTCCAGGAGATTAGTCTCTGTCCTTCATCTTTTGTTCCACACAGCTATTGGCTATCTTTACCATAGAGCATGTCAGAGCATCAACTTGGGAGTCAAGGTCTGAGTACAAACTCAAGAAAGAAAACACTCTGATTTTTGTCAGTATCTTAATTCATTTAGTTTATTTCAGTGCATGTCTTTAAACTATTATCTATGAGGTCATAGAATGCTCTTATATCACTGGAAAAATAGTGTGTGTGTGTGTGTGTGTGTGTGTGTGTGTGTGTGTGTGTGTGTATTTGTAAGTATGTGAGTATTCCTCCTTGGAACAGGATCTTTCTCTTGTGATGGGTAGAAGCAACAATCTTCCCTTTTCTGTCTGTTGTACAAACACACCTAAAGGCCAGGCCTTGGTGGTGCATGCCTTTAATCCCAGCACTTGGGAGGCAGAGGCAGGGAGAACTCTTGTGAGTTCAAGGCCAGGCTGGTCTCCTGAGGGAGTGCCAGGATAGGCTCCAAAGCTACACAGAGAAACCCTGTCTCGAACAATCCCCCCCACCCCTGCAAAAAAAAAAAAACAAACAAAAAAACCTAAGACACATTGTCACTGTGCCCAGTTTATATGCTATCCTTTACTGATTAAAGCCACTTCTCTATCCTAACATGGTCATCTCAGGATATTATATATATATATATATATATATATTATATATATATATATATATATATATGCACAGTTTAACAGATAGACCTGAACCTTCAATGCCATAAAATATTAAAATATTCAGGCTTTAATAAGCTGTTTCTCTAGTATTGAGTGGTAAATAAAACCGTCTTTATGGCATGTGTAAAGACTATAGAGAAGAACACAAAGGAAAACAGGAACTAAAGGGAAAGGAAAAGAAAGCTGTATTCGATTTAAATGAATATGTTGATTGCTTCAGAAAAGTGGTGATTTTAAAGAGAATGTTGACTTCTTTTGCTTAATCTTTTCATTTAAAATTAAAACGCACATGGGTGTGCTAACCAAATGCTGGTTATTGCAGACAACAAGTAACAACATAATTACTCTTTTCACTTCTGTTTTTCCTTCCTATGTCTCCCTGCACATGTTCATGCTTCTGTTACCTAGGAGAAGGATCAGTACATGTATATCATCTATGAAAAAAATACAAAGAATATAAGAATTTCTGTAATTGGTCCCCAACTGTCTGGGGCAATCTGCTTCACACAAGAAATGGTCTTGAACAAATCTTAGTAGTGTGATTGCCCAAAATCATAAAGGACAAGAAAGAGGCAGGTTCCAATTAATGTAACTTTACAGGGGAGGGGACATGGGAGTCATCTTTAACTACTGAGACATTTTTATAAATTCTCAAAGTTGCAGAGATGTAGTGACTTCTGAGGATTGAAAGTATGTTAAAAAGATAGACCGGCATTTAAATGCTGATCTCAACGTTTCACTGGGGACCACTAAAAAGCCTTTCAGAAGAAAACACCAAGATCAGCAAAACATGAAATCATTACAGCAGCAGACTTTCTAGGTCTGCATTATATTATACGTTTGAAAAGGACATTTGTTTAAGGATATGATAGTTTCATCCTGCATGTAATGCACACTCCTCTACTGGTGTCAGGGGGCGGGAGAAGAGGAGAGAGTGGAGAGCCCTTTAGCAATGAGATCACAGACCCCAAACAAAGAAAGAACAATCTCGCCCAGACATCAGTTACTTCCTAGCAGCTCCTTTGCAAAGACATTTTTCTAATACTTGCGGACAAGGGGAAAGGCAACGAAACCATGCAACACATACAAATGTTTTCACAGCTTGGAAAGAGAGAAATAGTTTCGGCTAGGGAAAAGGTGCGAGTTTTTGAAGGATAGTCCCAAATATTCTGTCGTACTTTCCATATCACTCAATCCCAGTAATTATTCCTTCCAATTAAAGGACAGACATGGCAGCCTCTTCAAGTCCATTAGAATTACCGTGAACATGAGCCAAAGAGACCACTTTAAAGTAAGGCAAACTTGGCTTCTCCTCTTGGACAGAGCAAGTTGCCTGAATAGGGAGCCTAAAACTGGACTCTGACTACAACTGCAAATCACCCCATGCTGTGGTCATCATAGCAGATGCACATTCATAGTTGTGTATTTGTTATGTGAACATCTGCTATTCCTTTTCTCCTACTGCAACCCAACCCCTCACATTAAAATTAAAACTTCATCTGGGAGGAGTGGCACCTGCCTTTCAACCCTAACCCTCAAGAGGCAATGGTAGATGGATGTCCGTGAGTTTGAGACCAGCCTGGTCTACATAGTGATTTCCGGGTCAGACAGGGAGGGCTTCAGAGAGACCCTGCCTTCCATAAACAAACAAGCTAACTAACTAACTAACTAAATAAATAAATTAAATAATATTCCAAGTAGAGCTGTATAATTAGAAAGATAAAGATGTTTTATTTTGTGAAACATGTTTATCTTTCACTAATTAATTTTCAATAAAAGTTCAAATATCCTAGCAACCTAATTTCAACGGTTTCAAATAAGAAATTGAATGAAAAAAAGGTTGTTAAGTATAAAAACAATGGTTTCCTGAGCCTTTTCAGATGAACTGTAATACATTCAGAATAGATAAAGTGCTGCAGGCTAAAGGAGGGAAGTAGAGAAACGGTCCATTAGAGCATCTCTCCAACATTGTTCATCTACTTGGTATGTATAAAATGCTTTCATTGCCTGTGGGTACATATAGAGCAAAATTCACCACCATGGATGGATTACTAACCTGGAAAAAAAAAAAAAGAGCTGGAATCATAGTGGCATCTGTATCGACTGAAAAGGCATTTCCAAAAGAGAAGGGAGAGATGGGAAAAGTTGTCCTATTTACATTATTTAAATGTTAAGAAAAAATTAACTGCCCTAAAGTGAAAGTTTGTTTTGAGTGAAGTATGCTTTTCTGGGAGAGCACTTCAATAAAATAGAAAGACTTGCCAGTTACTTATGAGCAGTGAAAGCACTTCAGATTTGGAAACCCTTTATGAGTCTTTAATGTAACCACTGCTGCTACTAAATGTGAAGGGGCTCAAGGATTTCTGGAAGGATCAACTTTCGATAGAGTCATTTTCTTGTTTCCGATGCTTGGTGCATATTTTTGTGAACTTTAAAAAATTTCACAGCAAATATTTCAATACTGTCATTGACTCAAGTGGTAATAGAAAGTTTCAATCAAAACTAGGGGTGGCTATTATTTTTGTTTGCTTGGTTTCATTTGTTTTATTTTTGCTCTAAAACCATATCAATACATTGTTATTGGATGACATAATATAGGATTTCTGTGACACCTTCTATTGTACATGTCACTATATAGTCAGATATTAGTTCTTATTTTTTATGCATGCCTAAAAACATGCAAATTGTAAGTTAGATGTATTTGGCTTTAGTGTACAGTGCCTTGGAAAAGTCTGTACTACATGCAAAGATTTCAGATCTTCCATGATATTTAGATGCAGCAGAGTGTTTAGTGTGAGTTTCCTAGAAATATTTGCAGACATTTCAATGTCATTTCATGTTGACTGAAATGGAACGTGAGCTATTTCCTCAATTACCTGCCTAAAACATTCAGTAAAAGGAGACCTATTAAAACATGAAGATTAAAGGCAACTCGCTTTCTAGCAGACAAAATTAATTCTTAAACTTATTGCCTTGCAAGTTAAGAGCAGAAGACTTTCTGATTATAGATATTAAAGCCCTATAATGTCATCTTTCAAAAGCGAGTGTTAATATTAAATTCTTTAAAATATGATTTTGGTGTCATTTTATTGATAGATATATCTTCTCTTCTGAAGTTTGAGAAATGTCATTGAAGTGACTTCTAAACACTTTATGAATATTTTTCATTCATCATGCTAGTATATTTTATATCCTATAAAAATAGTACAGTAACCTTCTGAAAGTAATTTGCCCTTAAGGTGGACTAGTATGGATTAATGCCTCACTTAATCTTTATCCAGGATATATTTCTTTACTAGAAAACTTATAGCATGTCCCTCTCTATAAGTGACTGTAGCTCAAAAAGTGTCTTTTGTGAAAATTACCAATGTATAGCATAAGAACTATAGTATAAAAAATGACACCAAAGATGGTAATTGAATGGTGTAAGATACTTTTCCTTGTAGTGAGGAATAGTCTCTACTTATTGTTAAGAAATCATACTTTGTCTTAATTAACACTCTTGAGCTTCTAAATGAGGTTTAGAAAATCCATCAACATTCTTATCATGTTTAAGAAGGGAAGAACAAAAAGTTGACAGGGTAAAAATAATGAATTTTGAACACTTGGAAGAAGCCTAAGAATCTTAATAAAGAAATGCTTCATTTACAAGGATTTCATTCAGAATAAATCATGAATTCTTGAAGAATTCCATTTCTCTGACGCTTGATACAAATATTTAGACAGCCATTCACAGGTGGCTTTGTATAACATTATACAATAAATGTTAAAAAAAAGGTATTCCAAAACTATCATTTTGTTTTGCATTGTGGTGCATAATAGATTCTCTTTTTGTTGTTGTTTCTTTCTGTGTTTCTGTGATACAATTTACTGAATCAGTCCAGGTCAGGACTGTACCACTGAGTTACATCACAACAATTCTCCATGTAAAGCCAGTTAGAAAGAATAAATGGTGGATTGAATGAACTTTCATTTCTCTCTTAATTATATTTTTAAAAATAAAAGATGGGTATGGAAATTAAAAATTGCTAAAGGTATTTACAAAATTGAACAATTCAAAAATTATATATATATATATATATATATATGATTATTGCAGGAGTTCTAAATTCTAGATGAGATTTGAATCATTGACCAACATAAGAAGATTTTAGTTCAATATATATTATTTCAACACATTATTTATTATGCATTATATATTTATTACATTATATTACCTTATGCTATATTTAGAATATGTTTTCTAATGAAGTGCATAAAATTAAAGACCTGTTGTTAATTTTTCTTTCAATAGTTCTTATTTAAAAAGCATGACCGCAGAGATGCCTTGTTGTATTTCTTATACTAAGTGCATAGTGAGTTGGAGAACAATGGAGCATCCTGTTTGAGTACTTTGCTCCTAATGCATTCTTTGTTACTCACAGCCTTGTGATGTGAGTCATAAGGAGCAGTAGGTATTGTATTCATCTGGACACTGATTTGCATTCTTTGCCATTGATGGATAACAATCATTCATACAGGAATTAGGGTGCTCCACATTTTTTGTCTTTGAGTCAGCTGGCTATACATAAGCAAGTGTCCAACCGTTTACACATTTAATGCTTGGTCTTGTTCCCAGAACTATAGATATTTCTTACTATGAATATTTTATGATATATGTGAACTTTTGCTAATCAACTGAAATGGTTCAGCATTAATAGACATAATTTTAATTTGGATTATATTTTCATTAGTTTAGTGAAACAAACACCATAATCACACATGTCATACAGCAAGGGCTCTCTTATCTAATCAAAGCTCATTAGGTCAGAAAACACAATTATAGTTCTTAGGAGAAGGGAATGCACACATTTTGCAAAGTTGCGGTATCTTTGTTCTCATTTTCATTTTGGAAATGGTTTCTTCCTTATTCGTGTTCTGGCAAATAAGCCCACTGTCACTAAGGCAAATTAAAACTAACTATTGGAAATTAGGAAGCAACACTAGGCATGGGAATTGTTCTAAAGAGCTTAATTTGCATTACTTTTTGTACATTTTTACATTACAGATTCCCGTATGTACCCCTTGGGCTTTTTAGGCTAAACGATGTCCTCTGTGATGGGTATTGTTGCCCTGCAGGTAGACAGAGAACCTGATTCCTCCAGGGAAGTAGGAACAACAGTGTTCTCTAGCAGTGTTCAGCCTAACTGAGAAGTACAGATTTGAGAGTATAGCTCATTGCTTAGCATACACCTAAAGTATAAGCAGACATTTCTCTTTTTGTTTGCCTTTCATGACTTACTGAATGCATATTACAGTCAAATTTAAGGTGAATTAAATGTCACCTAGGAACTCAGATGGATCCCTCTGTCACTGAACAGCCTATATCTGTTTATGTAGGTTGCTTCTCATCTTTTTTTCCCCAAGAATGGTATGCCTACCTGAAGTGTATCCTTGACTTTGCTTTTAGAGTTTTTTCAGTTGTATTCGTCATATTTATAGATTTTGTTTGAAAGTTTCTTTATGCATTTTTATTTAAATTAAAAACAATCTTGTTTTACATGGCAATCCCATTTCTTCCTCTCCCCTCCTTCCCTGCCCCCCACCAACCCCCTGTTCCATCTGCTTTCTGCTCCCCAGGGAGGGATAGGCCTTCCATGGGGGAGCTTCAAAATCTGTAACATCATTTGGAGCAGGGCCTAGGTCCTCCCGAATGAGTCTAGGCTGGGAGAGTATCCCTCTACGTGGAATCGGCTCTCAAATTCTATATGTGCACTAGGGATAAATAATGTTGTACTACCAGAGACCCTGTAGACTACCCAGTCCTCCTAGCTGACACTCACATTCAAGGGTTCTGGGTTGGTCCTATCCACATCAGCTTTTAAAATTTTAAGAGACAGAGTACATAAACCTGGTGTTTCATCTAACAGAAATAAGAAAGTATTCAATAATATTTATTTCCATCACAAATGGAAGGTTTAAGACAGACAAGGAGACAAACTCCTAGCATTTTTGTGTTCATTCTTTTGTAAACGTTTTTTATCCTATCTTCACTTAATTTAACTACATACATTCATACCTTTATACAATATGTAATATTCAGTTGAGTACAATCTGTGCTCTAAATAATTTCTGGGAGAGGAACAATGAACTAAGATTTCATTTCAATTGTGATATAAAATTCAAACCTAAAGTGAAAAATGGAACCACTGATCAAAATGAACTCCAAACTCTTAGTGTCAAAATACACATTGAAGCATTGAATTTGAGTACTTGAAAAATAGGACTTTCGTACAGAACAATTTTACTTCTACCATTTATCAGAAGCATATATACATGGAGAAAATGAAAGATGATGAATGGAACCAGGAAACATTTGCTAAATCATCAATTAATTACAGCATGAAAATTTTTATTACATTACATTGCAATAATATGCCATGTAGTTATGAGTACATTCTGGATTCAAATAAACCTGTTTTAATAATATTTACATGTATCTCTTTTCTCACCACTCATCTAAGGGAAATGACTATACACATAGTAACAAGTAATAGGCACCCAATGACTACAATGTTCTCTAACCCAAGAGTATGTCCGTAATCATCTAAAACTGTTTTTCATGTAAGTTTAAAAAACCTACTCATAAATGCTGACAAAGCCTTTGAAAGTATTGATGTTTGATAAGTGGAGAATTACTGACATCGAATAGGCTTTGTATACTATTGCCAGGAGGTATGGTCCTACAAACTGGTACCATCTTTTGTTAGGACTTCTGTTATTATTTATACATCAGGGTTGACAGGCCAATTTGTTTTCCTGTGCTTATTCTCCTCATTACTAATTATTCATGCCTTCTACTTGCCTTTTTCTCATATTTCCTGTATCCATTATTAACTCTGAGATAACTAGTCCTCTTACCTGAATATTTCCCCCAAATATTTGTCCATCTTAATTATAATATACAAATGAGGTCTTTCTAAGAATTTTTAGGACAGTGATTATAAATAATCATGTACATTTTGTTTCTTTGTCATTATCTGTTTTGATGTTTCATGTTGTTCTATAATAATATTTTACAAAGTTTATAAAACAAAAAATGTTATAAGGGGCAAAGACCAGGCTGGAGAAACCCACAAAAATAGCTGACCTGAACAAGTGGGAGCTCATGAACCCCAGATAGATAGCTGAGAAACCAGCATAGGACCAACCCAGACCCTCTGAACATGGGTGTCAGTTAAGAGGCCTGGGCAATATATGTCAATCTCAGATCAGTATTTTTCCGTAGTATGAGAGTGGACTTTGGGAGTCCATTCCAAATAGAGGGATACTCTCTCAGCCTAGACACATGGGGAAGGCCTAGGTCTTGCTCCAAATGCTATGACAGACTCTGATGATCCCCCATGGAAGGCTTTGTCCTCCCTGGGGACAAGTAAGGGGATGAGACAAGGGGTTGGTTGGGGGTAGGAAAGGGATCTGAGATTGACATGTAAAACATGCTTATTTCTAATTTAAATAAAAAAGGAAAAAGAAAAAAGAAAATTGATCAGACAGACAAATAGCCCTAAACATCACCATTAAAAATACATAAATAATTAAATTTATAAGCACATGAAGTTCTTTTGGCAATAAGAAAAATTAAGATGATAGAATTAACCAGAAAATAATGCATGCCCTGAGGCATCATGTAGACACAGTGACTATTTCATGCTTGCCTGTCTGAGATGATGGGAGACGTTTGTTACACAGGGGCCACTGTGGCCAAAGTATCCCTTTCTAAAAAGAAGAAGGAGCTCTTTATCATTTAACCAGAATAAGGACCACTGGAGAAAATGAACTAGGAGTAAGTGGTTATTAGGAACAAATTGTACTCCTATATTACATTAAGATTTTTACTACTTGAAACCAAAATTTAAGGTTTTTATGAAGCAATAGATGTGATTACAAAGTGGCCTGAATTTGAGAATATCCAACATGTGTCCTACAACCTTGAAAGTCAAGTTTTTTCCCAGACATAAGCAAATAAGAAAAAGAAATGTGTGTATGTCATTATACATCTCTATGATTTTCTTATTTCAAAATCCATCACTAGGCATTAGTCATTTAAAGGGTCTGAATTTTGCTATGTGTTTTCCACCTTATGCTTGCCCAGTAGATTGACTTTTACCTTAGCTTGAATAGTGTTCACACTACACACTTTCCACAAAAATCTAAGATATATATGGATTGCTACCTGTGGTCATCATAATTAATGACCAATTCTGGCAATGCAAGCCAGACACTTTCTATGACTAAATTCTGGACCCCAGGAGGTACATTTAGTCTTTTAGACAATAATTGACTAAAAGTGCTCTTGTCATAAATCAGTGCCATTGATGTTAAAAAGCATGCTCTTTTATAGCTTAACCCTTCCTTAAATCTTAAGTGCATTGTTGTTTTAAAATATGAAACCATGGGGAGTGATTAGAAAATGGGATTTCTAGATACCTAAGGGAAATCAATGATGACATTACCTTAGGGAGTGTAGATTTCAAATGAAGAACAGCATCCAATCTTTAAGAAAAAAAATAATTTCAAAACACACAAAAAGAGACTTCTTATATATAATTGAGCTGGTTTAATTTGTGAAAGCTTATCATTTGTGACAAAAATACAAGCTGATGGCAACTGCTT
This sequence comes from Cricetulus griseus, assembly GCF_003668045.3. Taxonomy (NCBI): domain Eukaryota; kingdom Metazoa; phylum Chordata; class Mammalia; order Rodentia; family Cricetidae; genus Cricetulus; species Cricetulus griseus. The sequence continues at coordinate 246,264,377 of NW_023276807.1, read as the reverse complement.
GGAGTTAATGGAAGTCTAATTGCTTCATTTCAAGGGTTCATATGCAAAGTCAGATTGGTACAGCAGAGCAGATGTTAGGCTGTGGTGCAACCTGAACCTATTACAAGGATTGCCTCTTGACTGGATTGGGTATCCAGATGTACAATCATCCACTCTGGGAAGCAAAACTGATAATCCCCGGGATGCTTCTAATTTTAAACTAATATATTTGGTACATGTTCATATTCTCGTTGATGATGCAAATTCCGAGAATATGGAGCTTACAAGTGGGTTACTCCATGCCTTTATTCACAGAGAATAAGGAGGCACGAGTGGAGCCAAAGTGCTTGTGTTATCCTTTCGTTAGTTTCAGTGGTAACTTCTGTGCTAGATTCAAATAGGGCATTTGCTCTGATTACAGTTTCCAACTGTGCTGAATTTCTGAGTGAATAAGATTTCTTAATAGCACTGAAGAGTCAATAAGACTTCTCAAAGACTCTAGGAGCAAGGTGGAGCACAAAGAACCAAATGCAAAGTATTTTAATGAAGCAAATTTGATTCACATACAGTGTGACAACTGATGTCATAAGACAGACTTCTGCTGATGCTTCAGATGGTTATGTTATTACCTGATGCTCTGAAAGAATCCAGCATGCCACATGTGAAATAGGATCTGGCAGATGTCAGGGCAGGAAAAGGAGCATATACAATTGCAATGACTAGATTTCCACCCTTAAGAATTAAAGAGAGTGGCATTTTCCTGGGACAGATTCCTTTTGGTTTTGTGGATTGCTGCTATGGAAGATTCCTTTACGCAACCAGAAAACCATATAAGGCTTCAAATTACTTTCCTTCAGGACATTGATGGATGTTCCATCTTGTTTTCTATGAGAATTCTGTGTGGATGGACCCATCAAGATATTTAGTTGCTCTGGTATTCATGGGACTTTTTGAATTATGTATCAACTTAGTACAAATAAATTCAGTTGTAAATTTAGATCACCAGGTTATCCAGACAACAAAGAAGGCACAATAACAAAAGCACAGTCACTACTTTCTGAATATGCAATGCAACTTCCATGACTCTCATGCCAAATGGACACAGATACTGAGTGTTTACAGTGCATTTGCCAATGTGTAAACAGTCCAAAATGTCTCAGCTCCTTACAACTAAATGAAGTAGGCATGTATTATTTTTGGTCTTTCTGTGACAAAATATCCTTGGATTCCATGAGTGCAAGTATTTTGCTAAGAATTTTGAATCAATTGTAAAGATGAGAGATATCAAGTTCTTCCCTGTGGAAAAGAAGTTCACGCATTTTTAGCTTTGCTATAACGGACTTCTCCCCAGTCTGTGAATGTTCTTATAAATACTAGTTGTGGTAAGAAATATGTCTCTTTCTCTGTGTCACGAAACATTTCTTTTACTTTTCCACATGATTTATGCATGACTCCTCAAAATACGACTGGAGTCAGGATGTTTGTGGGCATTCCTTTCAGCTTCAGAAATTCGCAGAAATTTTTGACATGGAGCTGAGCATATTTCCTCTCCCTGTTAGACATTTTGAATTGTGCTTTTTTAGTAAAAGCCAACTAATCGATTATGGACAAAGCAAATCAAATAGTCCCGGCGGCTGATGACATTTTTAGGCCATGCAGCTTTTTGGTAGCTGGAAGAGACCACCAGTACAGCGAGAATTCTCTTTCATTTCAGTATATAAATAGCACATAAGTAGCTGTAGCAGACTGTGTAACAATAGTAGAACCTCTCACTATCGCACAGTGCTGGAAAAATGTGGATAGGTTAAATGTTCTAAAATGTATTATAAAATTACATGTCACTGCAGCTGAGATACAATTTCCATTACAGCACAGCTTCACTGTGCACGAGTTGAGTCATCTCTATTTTGGTAACCATTCTTTATCATCAAAGACAATATATGCCATATTTTACCCTTACTGTGGAGTCAAGAGGATCCCTCCAAAGTTTTGACCTACAAAATTTTGTTTGATAAAACTAGCTGAAGAAACACTGCTATGTACTCTGATGCTGTCATTGAGTTTATGGCTTGAGATTTCAACAGACAAGACATGATTAAAATAGGTTTCTAACCACCTGTCATTCTTACATTAGAACCTGAATATGAATTAGCTTATTGCACCTTCATAGGTGATGTTGAAGTATTAACTTAATAAAGATGCCATGTAGGTAACTCAACAAATCACTCATCTTGGAACATGTGGACATGACATACATTACTCACAGAGGCTCTTTAAAGCATGAATTTGGCTGCACAAATTTGTAATTCTAGTGCTGGACACATGGAAATCATAGAATCCCTAGGAATAATAATCAGCTGGCCTATATTGTCTACTCCCAGGAGAGTTAAAAAAGAAAAAGTGTGTGTGTGTGTGTGTGTGTGTGTGTGTGTGTGTGTGTGTGTGTGTGTGTATGGAACTTGAGGTATGACAGCCCAGCCAAGGTTGCCCTCTGGCCTCTACATTGACATGCAGTTGTCTAGCTGTTAACATTTACAAACACCTTACACATAAACATTCACACAGGCACAGTCTTCTACACACACACACACACACACACACACACACACACACACACACACACACACTCAAATAGGATTAAATGAGATGTCCTAGGTTTTTACATTGACATATAGTAAAAATAAGATATTTAAAATAAATAATTTTAATTTTATAGAACCACCCATTTATAAAACAGGTGATAAATTTGATGGGAGAAAAAATAGTGTATATAATTAAATAAAACTCACTGTTATTATTATTACTATTATTATTATTAACATTTGTACAATGTGAAATTATGGAATTATGGTCCAAATGTTCAATTCAAATAATAGTGTTAGTGTACTTTTCAAGATCTTAGAAAATGCTACCCATTTATATATATATATATATATATATATATATATATATATATATATATATCTTGCATTTATTGTAGTTATAGTATTATATAAGATGTTGTTTCCTCATGGTGTTACAGTGTCCCCACCCAGTAACCTGCCTCAGATCCCCCAAATAACACATGAGAAACTATATAAATTATAAGCTGTTGGGTGATGACTAAGATTTTTATTGTTTAGCTCTGTCTTAAGTATTAAACCATAACTACTAATATATGTATTTCTACAATGTCTTATCACATGGAGACCTGACTACAACTCCCAGATTCCTCCTTGTCTCCTAGTCCTCCCTATCTTGCTTCCCTATTGGCCAACACTGTTTTATTCATCAACCAATAAGAGAAACATATGTACAAAAGGCTTCCCCCATCATCATGGTATATGTTTATCTGTTTTCCTGAATTTACTTAGTTTTGTATTATGTGACACAGTGAACTCAATGGACCATTCAGAGGGTTGGCTATGACATTACCAAGGAACAAAGTCCTGAGGAATTAAAGGTGTTCTTGTGAAGAACCAGATATTCACTCACCATACTGCTCATCTTTGAACATTTAAGAGTATATAATATATAATAGTATATAATAGTTAAGACAAAGTAACAACTATCGAGAAAGTGCTGTGTTCAACATCAAACCTAGACAGACCCTTTCTTGGTTGCTAGCAGTAGAAGATGCTATGCTCAACCAAGACTCCTGGATATTGACAGCAAGTGAATTTTTTAAATCTGTGGTAGTAGGAATCTAAAAAACAAACCTAATAGGAAAACACTAAAAATGCTTTCTGTACTTTGTAAATGTACTTCATTTTTTCTAACTTCTATTTATTTCAAAGTGTCTTTTTTTGTAACTGGTTCCTGACAGATATATGTCATACATTCCAAAGTTTTTTTTTTTTGGTTGTTTTATTGGCATACTTCTCTTCAGAACTGGGTTGTGTATGTCTTAGGAAAAATATTTTATAGACATCTACTTTTATATCCATGAAATTAACTCACCAAGCAAATTACTTATATTTAGTCCTACTACCTAATTTCACAAAACTGTGTTTAATGTGAGAAATATGGATATGAACAAACGTGGCATTCTTCCTATCATAACAAAAATGGAGGGAGACACATAAACAAACTGGCTTTCCATTCTTCTCCCAGATGGAACTTCAATTTAATATTTTTACAAGCTGAACCCTGAAGCCAAAGAATAATTTTAAATGACAGCATATTCCCCAGTTTTCGCCACCATCTACAAAATTTAAGCATTATTAGACAGGAAAATATTTAAGCAAAAATATTTTATTAAATGTACATAAATTTTATAATTTAAAATACACCTTTGATATTCCTTAAATTTTATGGTATCTTTCCAACAACAACATCATGCAATTAATAGATTGTTAAATAACATGTAAAAGTCTAGAGAAGTATAACATTAGTGGTGTGGATAGAATATGTTATTATGAAAAATAAAAGTAAATGATGAGCCCTCCCACACAAATAATTTACGTGAATATGTGCATTTTATATAAGTTACTGAAGGATTTCATGTTTCACTCCTCATTGCTACCTCCTACCTCAGTTGCCTTCTTGATTCTAGACTAGAAAATTTGTCAGCACAGTATTACACACACACACACACACACACACACACACACACACACACACACACACACTCTCTTTCAGTAATCAGTCATCTTAAAGAGTGTAAGAATTATGTGAGCGGATAGTCAGGGCAAATAAACTGCCAAGTTACTCAGGTGCAACACTACCTGCCCAGTGTTTCAAGTCATCTGGATCCCTCTCTCCTCCTATACAGGTTGCTAGTGTTGGCTTTTGTGGAACTTTGTTGGTGTTTTCCTGATGTTCATTGGCAGTGATATCACAGCATAGGCTTTTGTTGAATTACGAGAAAGAGAATGACTATCAGTGAGAAGAATGCATAACTTTAGCCAGAAATGAAATAAGTGATTTGTCTGGGAAAACTACATTCCAGCAAATGGTTCTCCAGGGTCATCTTATTGAGGGGTAAAAATCAGGGCAAGACATTTTTGGTTATCTTGAAGTGGCAATATATAAGAACTATCCTGAATTATGGTGTTCCTAAGAATCACTTCTTTTCTATTATTAAACAGCTATTTCTGTATTAAAGGATTATTTACAACATTATCAGTTGGTATTTTCATTGAAATAAATGTTCTAAATCTAAGATGTTCAGGGAGTGCTTAAAATGTTTTAAGATTTCTGAATTCTCTTTTTGCCATATTGATGATGGGAAAAGGCTTGTGTGATCTGGGCTATTGTAGGATTTTAAAAGTTGAATAATTTTGTTGGTTAAGTTTTTAGTTACATCAATAGCACTGGAAAATAGTCACTCTTGTGACAGGCTAAATAGTTCACCATCACACACAATAATTTTTAAAAAATCAAAATTGCAATACTGTAAAACTCATTTGAGATTTTAATGCTTTCATTTAATAATTGCTTTGAGTCTGAAGTGGTATCTCATACCCATTATCCTAACAGTCTATTAATGTTTAAGGCTCCAAAAAGCTAGTTCATGCACATGGGATAATTCCTGGTCCCACTGCTAGCTACTCCCAAACTGACAGATCAAGCTACATAACTGTCACCCACATCCAGAGGGCCTAATTTAGCCCCATGCAGGTTCCCCAGCTGTATGTCTAGAGTTCATGAACCTATTTCCTGTGGTGGGATACTTTGCTCATTTATTATTATTATTATTATTATTATTATTATTATTATTATTATTATTAATTCAAGTTAGGGAACAGACTTGTTTCACATGTAAGTCCCCTCTCCCTCTCCCTCGCCTCACCCCCATTCCTTCTCCCCCACCCCATCCACCCACCACTCCCCAGGCAGGGTAGGGCCCCCAACAAGGGCTCCACAAAGTCCACCAAATCTTCCTGTGCTGGTCCTAGGCCCCTCCCAATGTGTCCAGAGACAGAGCACATCCCTTCAAGTGGGATAGGCTCTCAAAGTCCCCCACACACACCAGGGCAAAACGCCAGTCCACCTCCAGAGGCTCCCCGGAGTGCAGGGGCCACCCCATTGGCATCCATGATCAGGGGGCTGGATCAGTCCCGTACTGGCCTCCCAAAGAGCGTCTGGGGTCAATATGCTTTCCCTTTTTTAGGCCAACTGTTTCTGTGGGTTTCTCCAACCTGGTACAGACCCCTTCGTTCTTCATTCCTCCCTCTCTTCAACTAGGTTCCAGATTTCAGCTCAGTGTATTTCTGTGGATGTCTGTCTCTGCTTCCATCAGCCACTGGATGAGGACTCTAGGATAGCATAGAGAGTAGTCGTCAATCTCATTCTAAGGGAAGGGCTTCTAGGCCATCCTCTCCTCCACTGCCCAGACTTTGCTCATTCTTGATACAGAGGGAAGTGGCTTGGTCCTGACTCACCTTGGTATGCCTGACTCACCTTGGTATGCCAGACATTGCTGACTTACCCCCTCTGAGGAGTGGATGGGTAGTGGGAAGGTGGGGGAAGAAGTGGGGAGCAGAATAAGGGGAGAGAGGGGGAACTGGTATTGGTATGTAAAATGAAAAAAATAGTTAACTGTTTTTTTTAAAGTTCAAGGCAGTGAAGTAAGACCTATCAAAATGCCTAATAGATAATAATAATAATAATAATAATAATAATAATAATAATAATAATAATAATTTGGGGTCCATCTTTTCTGCAGCATTTCTACCTTCAGTATTTTGGGTGGAATTGTTCACCATTCTTCCCTCACTGTGTGTTCATTATAAGAGGAAACTTACACATATGCCTTGATAATGTAAGAGCATACAGCATTAACTCTCAGGCTCTGCTTTTGATTAACACATTGTGTGAAAAGTGAAAACTTGAAGGTTAAGATATTCCCCTCCAAAGGTTGCTTTTTAGCCTCTCATTTGCAGATGAGCAACACAGAAAAGGCAAAGCAATCACTTTGATAAATCACTAACTCTCTGCTGGTAAAGCTGGGTCTCTTCCAGTATACCTAGCCAAATCTCTTATCTCACTTTATTCAGAACAGAATTCTAGAGATTACCAAAGCAGGGGACAGGGGCTGCCTTTTCAGTAGTGTCAGGACAATTTCAATTTGAAATTATGGAATTGTAGCAATGAGGGATACTAATAGTCAAGTGTGTAGAAATACAATAATTTAATGTAGAGTTCCTTGTAGTATCATTCATTGTGTATGCAATAACAACCTGATGGACAAAACTCCTAATTTTTAGAAGGAACTTATTCTATTGCAGCTTCGGTTATAAATAAAAGAAAATTCTATTTCTCTGTTATTTTTATCTTTTGTCCTTATTTCTATCATCAGAAACAAAAATAAATCAAACATTGTTATTCAAATTCTTAAGCAATTTATTATTCTCTTTTTATTGTACCTAGACTCATGATGCTACATGGTAAATTCATCTTGTATTTTAGCTTTTGAAATTCTTTATTTCTCCTTTGGAAAGTATAGATGAAGATTTCATATGTGTAGGAGACCCATATAGATTGACTGGAGGAAAATACTTTTGAAGCCTTATTTATCATTATTTGAACTCTGTGATTTTTCTGTCAAAGTACATTAGTAAAATATCTAACAAGATGACATTTTAAAGTCAAAATCACAAAGGGGGTATTACACAATAAAACACATGGAAGTGTAAAGATAGGTTTCTTAGACACACTTGGATCTGAGTATAAAGGAATGCATAGAGTTTTAGCCAAAGGAAGACTCAGGGATATTTTATTCTATCTGGCATAATGCTTTGCATTAGGTTTTGAATTTTATTGATATCACTAGAATACATTATGGATCTCAGTATTTTTGTCAATGACATATGGTTCCTTGTTGGTAAAATTGACATATATTTAATGATATGTTCTGTACTTGGTGATAATTACTAAGAAATCCTCTCTTACTGGTATTGACTTAATACTACTGCCTTTGGAAATGATTCTGTATTTTTTATGGCTCACATTATTAGAAAATGTAGGCTCTAGCAATTCCACATTCATGACTCCTGCATCTTAATTTAATTAATTGATATAACCTGTTGAATTGAAGATCTTTGAACTATATTATAAATGAAATAATACCAACTCTTTTCATTATTGAATAAAATCAATTCAAATTTTCTGAGTCTGTGATTCCCCAACCTTTCTTAAAACTTACTATTTTGAAGTAAAATTAAAAAAATAAGTTGGTAAATGAGTTGGACTAGACATTTGGTTATGTTATCTATGTGAAGAAACACCTGATTTCTGAGCGTAGTAGCAGTTCTGTGTTACAATATGTTCACTTAGAATAGGTAGTGTAGACTTAAGTGATCATAAGGTGGTGGATAGAGGTTGAATTCATCTTAAATGGTTGTCTATGACAGAACAGTGAGGATGGTATGTGGCCATAAAATCCCATCTCCAAAGCAGTTTTCTCTGACTAATTTCTAGAAAACACTGTATTGTCTATGTAGGGCAAGGTAGTCATTCAGACAGAAATTGAAAGATGCAACTAAGACAAAATGAAAGTAGACTTAATATTTTGGGCTTGTATTGTTTTCCTAATGTGCTTAGATTCTTGACCTCATTCTTGCATAGTTTGGTTAATATTTCTGAATTTATGATACTGAAATTTATTGTGAATATGAACATTTTCTAGCATGATAAATCATGAAATCAGTAAACTGTATACTTGCGAATCTAGATGCCAATAGCTCAGGAAGCCATCTAAAACCATTAAGATCACCCCTTATATTGAGTACAGAGGCCCACAGATAGGAGTTAGCATGTGCTCAACTAACACTCTATCACTGAGATAGAGCCACAAAGTTCTTTTAACTTTGTACCTTAAAGTAGAGACCCTAAACTCCACAGCCTTGTTTAAACTCTCTGAATCCCAAGCAGGTCTTTTATTTGGATACCTCTTCTTAGTATCCCAAGTAAATAGAATTACTGGCATATGCCATCTGACCATACTGTTAATACTTTTAAATTTGGAAGATTTTTGTAGGTCTTTCTTATCTTCATTCCTTTTTAATTTTCTGGAGTGATAAACTAGTCTAGAGGAGGTGAAAGGCCTTCCATCATCTGTGGAGAAGTCTTTGTCCCATTTGCCTTCTTAAAAATAATAGCACATTAGCAAACAATGTTCCAATTATTACTTAACATGAAGTCCAAGTTTTGTGTTGAATTAGAAGTTGCAATAAATTACTCCCATTATAAGTAATTATGGATGTAATCAAATATCTACATATCTGGCTTTAGATTTCTTGATCTTTAATTCCTTCTTCATTTATTAGGCTAGTACCATTTATTTTTATTTTTTTGTTAGTTCAAGTTAAGGAACAAGCTTGTTTCACATGTAAGTCCCTTCTCCCTCTCCCTCCCCTAACCCCCATCCCTCCTTCCCCCACCCCCATCCTACCCCCACCCCATCCACCCACCACTCCCTAGGCAGGGTAGGGCCCTCAATGGGGGCTCTGCAAAGCCCACCAAATCTTCCTGTGCTGGGCCTGGACCCTTCCCCATGTGTCCAGGGCCAGAGTGTATCCCTTCACGTGGAATGGGCTCTCAAAGTCCCTTCTCACACCAGGGAAAAATACTAATCCACCACCAGAGGCTTCCTGGAGTTCAGAGGCCTCCTTATTGATATCCATGTTCAGGGGTCTGGATCAGTCCTGTACTGGCCTCTCAGACAGCATCTGGGGTTGATGTGCTCTCCCTTGTTCAGGCCAACTCTTTCTGTGGGTTTCTCCAACCTGGTACAGACTCCTTCGATCTTCATTACTCTCTCTCTTCAACTAAATTCCAGGTTTCAGCTCAGTGTATGTCTGTGGATGTCTGTTTCTGCTTCCATCAGCCACTGGAGGAGGGCTCTAGGATGGCATAAAGAGTAGTCATCAATCTTATTTTAGGGGAAGGGCTTTTAGGTTATCCTCTCCACCATTGCCTGGATTGTCAGATTGTGTCATCCTTGTAGGTCTCTGGAGATCTCCCTAGTTTCAGATCTCTTCTCAGACCTATAGTGGCTCCCTCTGATATGGTATCTCTCATCCTTCTCTCTCTCTCCTCTATTATTCCCCCAACTCAGTATTTCTGCTCCTCCATTTCCTCTCCTCTACTCCTCTTCTCTTGCTCTTATTGTGGCAGCTCCCTCTCCCCTACCCTCATGCTCCCAATTAGCTCAGTAGTTCATGCCACTTCCCATTCCTGGGGTCCATTTATCCATTAGAATCCTTCATGTATTGTAGTTTCTTTGGTGAAGAGGATTATAGGCTGGTTAATCCTTTGCTCTATGTCTAAAATTCATATATCAGTGAGTACATACCATGTATTAACTTTAACACATAAATATATTTTTCTCACTAGCAAAGACACCATGAATATGAAATTTATTATAACTCTTGTAAGTCACATGCCATTTTAGAGGATTTTGTATTTTAATTTTTGGTATTCATATATGAAAATAAAAGAATGAGAAACTGCCTTCTTATGTTTAGAATTAAGGACATCCATTTTATGTGATAATTGGCTTATGGTCTGTTTTTTTGTTTTGTCTTTAAATGCATTTTGTTTCTAAAAGCAAGATGTTTCTTAGATGCACTGAATTCTCCTTTTCTGAAAAGATAAGTGATTGCATCTATCTTCTTTTTCTTTCTTTGTGTGTGCAGAAAGTGAAAATGCTCATTCATAATAAGAAAATGTAAGTCTGCTAGGCACCAAGGTTTTAATATTTAATTTTCTACATTATAAAGCAGACTCTTTTCTGCCTTCCCATAAATGCAGAAATGGAGAAGATTAATTAAACATTAAACCATTATTCTTCATAAAAGAAAAGTCCATTGCTATCCTGTTTGATATGCTTTCATTCCAAGGTGATCTCTCCCAATCATGACTCTCATCTGTGCTTAACATTTTCAAAATAATTAATAGTAAAGTGTATAGTTATTTTTTCCCTTTATTCTTTCTTATGGAATCATTGTGACTTTAATACGAGTTGTGGATTGAATCCATAATAACTAATATATTTGATTCATTTCAACATAGCATTTACTCATTTATGCTGTAGACAAACTATCTAGCCACATAGGAAAACATTCTCATGTTTTCAGTTACAAAGTCACAGATAAAATTCTAGGCAAAGTTGATGATTCTTATTTAGAAACCAGTAGTAGTAAAGTTCATGTTTACATTGCTAAAACTCAAATACTCTGATAAACTCACAAGTTACATAAAAGCCATGAAATATTGGATCCCAATTATAGACTTGAAATAAAAGAGGTATATTGATTTGACACATATATCTTCTATTGTTCATTGCCTTCTTTAACATATATAAATATAAAACATCATTGAATACATTTTGTAAAGTAGATGAACAGCTTTTGTGACCATGATAATAACATTTCCTGGATCATGTCCATCATAATACAATTTTCCTTTACTGTCATTTATTTTTGTACTTATGAAGATATAAAAGAATGCCCACAGAATCTTCATTATTACATAAAAATAAAACTGAATTGTTTATTAACTCTTATTAACAGTAATGTTAATTGAAAAATACCCTCAGAGTACTAATGTCTTTCCAGTGGTAGCAGCAATGAAACATAAAGAAATGTTTCCATTAGTAAAAGGAGAAAAAATATGTCAGCTATTGGCAAGAGACAAATCTATCTGGTGAACCAATCTCCAACTCACTTCCTTCATCCTGTCTGTGACCCTTTTGGTGTAGGTAGCATTTAGCATTTCAGTAAGTCATTGAAGTTGTTTTCTGCTGGAAATTCTTTGGTGTGGGTGGAAGTCACTGCTCTAAGCTTTTTTTTCCAGGATACCTTTAACAGCGTAACATAACAGTGAAAGCTCAAGATTTCCTAGGGGAATATAAGGGAACTCAAGCAGTGAAAGCTGATGTAGCACTGTGGTTTATCCACAGAAACCTTCCTGGTACCAGACTCAATGCCCTCCCTTCTACACGATGAGGGAAGCAAAAGTTTACAACAAACAATGCACACTAAGGATAAAATGACAGGAAGGAGAGAAGAAGGGTGATAATGATCCCACCGAGTGACACAAATAAAGTAAAATAAGGAAATAAGTAACCCAAGGCTGGCCTGTATGGTACGCAGCTGCCATGGCTTTGATTAACCCTGCTGTGTTTCAGCACTAGGTCATGCAAAACCTTTGATACCGTTTCTCTGAGATGTCAGTCACATTTCAATAACTTTTCAGCTCGGACTTGTGAGTCCTGTCTCTTCCCTGACTTTGAATGTGGCAGGTTGTTTATGAATGCAGCTTTAAGTGTCACTCCGAGATCCTTGCATTGTGTTACCATTGATTGGCATGTCTGGTGGTTGTGGAAAAACTTCAGCATATCCTCCAAATTTTCCAAGCACTGAATATTTTTACACCAGTGTTTCCTCCAGGAGAGTCAGCACATTCTGAATCATGTGGTGAAGAATGCCTCTTGCAATATATCCTTACAGTATATAGCAAGTACAGCCTAAAATGGAAGATATTTGTCAGATTTGAGAACTCAGGTTTGCTTGCAGTTCTGAATCCACACAAACCTTTCGGGATAACATTTAACTAATGGATCACATTATCTGCCACCTGCAGAGCCAATTTTATAGCCTCATTAGTTGATGAGACTATCCATGTAATATTTTCCTAGTTGGCAAAAACAGGTGATGTTAAAAGGATTCCCAAACTCCTAGTTTGTTTAGGAAAAATTAAAAAGCATGTCCTTCACTAGCAAGTGGAAGATACATCATTTCTTTAGAATTCACTCCTGTAAACAAAACATCCTTCTTTCCCAATAATCCACTTTCTTATAACAGATGGCATGAGATCTTAGTAGGCAAACTGGTACAATTAGAATATGTATGGCTTGGTAAGCATAGAAAAGATGATTCCAGAAGTTACTAGAGTGATCACTCATGCCCTGAATTTCCTAGAAGGGGGGTGAGTGGCAATATGAAAAGGTACTAGGTTATTGAGGAAATAACCATTTGTAAGATCTCTTAAATTATTACACTTAGACTAAACAAACTTGTTCAGTCACATAGGAAACATACCTGGTGAGTTGGAGACCTAACCCCTGCCATGAGGACAAAAAGATCTAGATAACTATACACAGATGTTATATCCCTACTTGGCTTAATCTTGGATGCCTTCAGAGAACACTGTCTGGTGCTTTTCCACTGAGCTCACAGCAAAACAGAGCCAGCCTCTTGGGAAGCTACCAAAAGCTTGGAGAAAATCCCAATCCAAATCCAAGAGCCATCTGGATTTTTCTCCTTTATTTAGAGACCAAATTCAATTAATTTGGTCTCTAAATTTAATTAGCTAAGGAGTATCTTCTTATAACACAGATATTTCTCATTGTATCATGGAACAGTTGCCATTTATAAATTATTTCACCTATTTATATTGCTTCCTACCTGACATACAACAATCATAAATTAAGAGTTGTTGCAACAGAAATGAAATATTGTGGGCTAAAATAATTTGATGATACAAGGGATATTTGAGAGTCTCAATAGCAGACTTAATGTATTTAATTTTTTTACTTTATTTCTTGTTAAATGTAAAGAATTTCTCATTTTCTTCACATCCAGTCTGTCTATTCAGTTCCAGAATACACTAATATTCATGCCTTAATTAACTAATTACAACAGACTTTGTAAACTATTTGAGGTATCTAAGCATGTGTACCATATTGTTTCTATAGTTAACCAACTGATCTAGAATTTAAATCATGTAAATTATACTTGTAGGTTGATATTTTGAGTAAACTTATCTGACATTCATTTAAATATGGGTAAAATCTCAATCTATTTGTGAGTATATTTGAGATTACTAAATAGCAAGTCTATGTATGGGTTGAAAGAGCAGAATGGAAAATGAAATGATTTTAGTATAGTTTCAGTTTTTTTGTTGCAGTGTAGATACCAGCTAACGCTCTATCATCAGATATCAAGAAGAACAAATAATTGGTCACAAGGTAAAAAAGGAGCCATTTTTTCTTACTTCCACTGTCTTCCATATGCCATGTATGTTTCTTGAACAAAGTAGAAAAATGACAATTGTTCTTTTGCCACAATTTTACTCCTGTCTCTCACAGGCAAGGTGGATACTTATTTGTTAAAAGTAATTTAAATAGAGTGTTATATTAAACAAACAGATGCACAGGCAGTCAAGGGGAAAACATGGGATATTAAGATCAAGAACAAAGATGGGGCAAATATTTCACTGTTTGTCAGATGTCTTATTTTCTTTGCATTGTCACAAGGAATCCTTCTCCACAGTTCTACTGTAGTGGAGGCTTAATCCTATATTTATATGATACCCAGTGGTACACTGTAGAGAACATTGTTCTAGAAACTAGGAAGGAAAATTGGGCAAACATTTTAAAGGTATACCATCTCTATATTTCATATATTGTACTAAATTCTCACACATGTCTATTGCCTCAGTAGGGAAACTGAAGTTCAAGGATAGCTGGAAGACACCATTTTTAAGAATTTAAGGACCAGGATATGTACTGAACAGACTCTACATTCAGGATCTTCATATACTTTGTACAGAAACATATCTCTTCATTAAGTCATGTTAAGGTTTTATTAATCTAATAAAATAAGACTCCTAATGTATGAATTGTAAAAAGATTCGTATAAATCCTCAGAAGAGTCACATCAGTAAAAACCTCAAGAATGTGAAAATAAATTCATTCCTTGTATCACATCAGCAAAAGTGAATCACCCAAAAAGATAGTAACTTTTTCTCTTGTCTTCTTTGATATTTTCATTTTTTAAGACATGGTGATTCTCTGTATCTCTAGATGTCATAGAACTCATTTGGTAGACCAGGCTGGCCTTGAACTCAGTGATCAGCCTGCCTCTGCATTTGAGTTTTGGGATTAAAGGCTTGCGTCACCATCACATGGCTTAACAGCTAGAATCTGCTGTAATGCTTCAATGACGAGCCATTCTGTATAACTCCTTCCTCTGCCCTCTAGTCAGGTGTGCATTCCCTTTCCTTGTCCTCTATCATTTTCCTCATCATCCAGTAACTTAATCAAGAAAGCAAAGAACCATTGCCCTGATAGGTCACTGTCTATCATCCACAAATAATGCTACAAAAAGTTTAGCAAGTTGCTGGTAGTGTTGCTATTAAATTTAATAAAGAATAATATATTTTGAAGAGTGCTTTGGGTCTGCCATAAATTAATACTGTGAAGCCGACCATATGTTTATTGTTTTATAGCAAATACCTGATAAAGAAGTCCCGCAGGACATTCTAACTTGTTATGGAATTAATTTTCAACAAATTTTCTACTCCAACGATTATAAGTTGTTTGAGGAAATGGAACAGGATCCATTTTTACTGTTAGTTTACATTACACACATAATGAATATTCATCAATTATATATTCAATTCCCCAAATGACATGGATGTGTATGACATATAAGATATTACTCTAAATATTTATCCAGTCATGGTCAACTTTGTATTGGTTTTATTATTTTTTTTGTCAGTAATAAGAAAAAGTTGATTATATGCAAATCTCAGACTGATTCTACATTCTCAGTGAATGCTGTGAGAATGTTAAACATGACATGGGATTGACAGTATCCAGTTAAAACTGCATATATGTTCTATCTGGAAACCATGTTTCCTGCTAATATTGTTATAAAATAAAAGGGCAATTGGGAATAATTCTATAAATTACAATGAAATGTTGATATTCCATCAAAGTAACCATGGCAGGAAACATGTTTTGTGCAATTTTCATTAACCTGTCAAATTTTAAATATTATGAAAATTAAGATACCAAATGGAAAGATTTTTCAGAATTTAATACCAAATTTGAAGTTATTTTAGCAGTAATTTTAATGGATATACAAATAATAGAAATTTTATTATATTATTTAACAAAGTGTTTTATGAAAAATATATCTTCTGATAGTTGATGAATTCTTTCCAATCACCTATTAGAAAGAAAATTTCTTTTTGATATTGGAAACTAGTTTTATGCTTTATATTTAAATTAAATAAGAAGTTATATGTTAACTTTATTATGAACATAGATGTTCTTCTATCATGATTTCATAATTTAATAATATAACTTGCTAATGTTGACTATGATAAAATTTAGTGAAACACATACTTCAACATTTTTATAGGACTTAAATTAGGGCTTCAAAATAAAAGACAAAAAAATTGAAGATGATGGAAGTTTTGCTCTTCAGCCTATCTATGTCTGTAAAGGACAGAAAGCAATTTTCTTTGCTGTAAATACATGAATGAATGGAATATTGATACTGACACACAAATGAATTTTCATTTTCTCTGATTAAGAGGAAACCAGTGTAGGAATGCAAATAGCTCTGGGTGATTCTGGTTCTCAGCATTTCTTCTAGAAATTTGGTTGCCATGTTTGAAAGAAGGAGTCAACCATGGTATCAACACATTTAACTTCTGCTTTTAATGTTTTTTTTTTAATGAATCAAGAAAAGATATGAAGATTTACAGAAAAGGTGATTTACTACAATATGCCCAGGAAGGTAAATACACTTTGTTCGTCTTTGTGTTCCAAAAGAAAGGAAGGGAGGGAGGGAGGGAGGGAGGGAGGAAGGAAGGAAGGAAGGAAGGAAGGAAGGAAGGAAGGAAGGAAGGAAGGAATCAAGAAATCAAAGAATTTGCAGAAGCAGAAATCCTCAGCTAAGCACTGAACCAGACTCCTAGAATCCAGTTATACAGAGAGGGAGGAGTGATGAGAGAAAAGGCATCGAGACTATGCTGGGAAAAGCCACAGAAACAGCTGACCTGAGCAAGTGGGAGATCAAGGACCCCAGTCTAATAGCTGGGGAACCATCATAGGACCAAACCAGCCCCCCTGAATATGGGTGTCAATTGGGGGACTTGGGCAGTCTATGCAGCCTTTGGCAGTGGAACCAGTATTTATCTTTAGTGCATAAATGGGTTTTTGGAGCCCAACCCCTGTAGATGGACACTCTGTCAGCCTAGATACACTGGGAAGGGCCTAGGCCCTGCCCCCAAATGATATGGCAGACTTTGCTGATCCCCGTGGGAGGCCTCATCCTCCCTGAAGAATGGATGGGGTGGGATGGAGGGTTGGTGAGGGGCATGGGCTGATGGGAGGGAGAGGGAACTGGGATTGGTATGTAAAATAAGATTGTTTTAATTTAAATAAAATGTATTAAAAAGAAAAAACAATGTGGTTGAACAGCAATGAAAGGATGAAGTAGTGAATGAGAGACTGAAACAGAAACTTTTGCATTAGTATTGTTTGGCTCAATATGTTACCTTTTTCAAACTTTGTGTCACTAAGAAAATAGTGACAATTTTCAATAGCCTAAATGCTATTTCAAGGGTTACTTAAATATCTGAAGAATAATATTATTTACCCTGGCAGTGTACTAAAGTAATGTTCCTAACTTCCTATGGATTCGTTTATATCAAGCTTTACCTTTCTCCTTTGTAAATTAGAGATAACGTGTAATGATAAATCATTCTGCCAGTTGCCCAAGCCCCACCGCCCCATGGGCAACCAAAGTAACACACAGAGATTAATATAAGGTACAATGCTGCTGGCCAATGACTAGGATTTCTTGTATGCTAGCTCAGTCTTACTTATCAACCATAACCATTATCTATATATTTTATAAAGACTTATCTAGGACACTGGCCTTTTGTGTTCTCTTTTGCCCTCGATAATATGGTGACCTCATCTCTACTACATTTCGTCCTTGACTCCCAGCCCCACCTGTCTTGCTTTCCTATTGGCCAACAGTGCTTTATTTTTCAACCAATAAGACAAACATATACACAGAAGGTCTTCCCCCATCAATAATGTATCTTTCTTAAGGTTGTTGTTAGGGTATACCGTGAACTATGTATAAGATGCCAAAAAAGCTTCCCATAGATATCACTCCCTTTCTTCCTTCTCATAGACACTTCTGTCTTTCAAAGAAAGTGCTTAGGAAGCAAGGAAGGGAAGAAGGAACAGGAGAGAAGAAAAAAACAGAGAGAGAGAGGTGGGAGAGGTAGGTAGGGAAGGGGAAGCCACTGAGAGAGGGAGGGAGAGATGGAGAGAGAGAGAGAGAGAGAGAGAGAGAGAGAGAGAGAGAGAGAGAGAGAGAGAGAGAAAATGATCACACTGAGAAATACAAACCAAATAGTAGATATTTAGCAATGTCCCGGTCAATAAATTAATCATATTCATATTAAGGTAGATAAATCTTTTACTTAAAAAGCTCCACAATTGTTATGTTATTCACTTTAATAAACCATATCACTTTTTAAAAAGCACAAAAATAATAAATGAACTCTAAACCCAAGGAAACAAACAAGAGCAGGTAGCTGCATGATATCCATTGTTCACATAATATTATTCAGTGGCACAATCCAGATAGTATCAAATAGCTTGCAGTATCAAATGAAAACAACTATCCTCATTTTAGCAGCAAAAGTTTTCTTTACTGTAGAGTAAGACTTATGTGAATTTAGAAGTTTATTCATTGCTATTGTACAGTATCTTTGTAACCAAAATATTCTAAAATCATGATGCTTTCAAGTAACGGTAACATTGCTTAAGACTGCTGACAGTAGATAAAAAGATGAAGTGTTATACATAGGAATATGGAAAAATATAAGAAAATTATGATTTTGTATTATGTGGGAGGAAAGTTTAAGATACTGCAACAGATACATTAAAAGTTAAAATTGCTCCAGGCAGCAATATGTTGTAATTCTCTGATACAACACAGAACAGATTTCCCCAGTCCCAATACAGTAACTCATGGGGTCTTAAGGTTCCACACATTTAAAAATGGCAACTCACGTTCACTGTCTGATTACAGGACAGATATTTAGAGCTTAGAGGAAAAGTAAGTGTAGGAAAAATGTATGTCTCAGAATACATGGACAACCCAAATAAATCACGCTTATAACCTGATTACTATAGTTCATATCAGTTTACTAATTTTAAAAGTGTATTTTATATAAAATAAAGCCATAAAAGAGAGGAAGAATACTAAAATGCTCTCCTCATCCTCACCTCCTTCTACTCGCCACCCTCCTCCTTCTTCACAGACAGGATTTCTGTGTGTAACAGGCCTAGCTGTACTGGGACTTGCTTTGTAGTCCAAGCTGGCTGTGAACTCACAGAGATT
The DNA here is from genome assembly GCF_003668045.3 of Cricetulus griseus. NCBI lineage: Eukaryota > Metazoa > Chordata > Mammalia > Rodentia > Cricetidae > Cricetulus > Cricetulus griseus. The sequence goes on along the minus strand of NW_023276807.1, from coordinate 246,245,247 downwards.
ACTTGCCTCTGCCTCCTAAGTGCTGGGATTAAAGGTGTGCATCACCTCTGCCTGTCTTAATAGATTCTGGGTTGTTTGAAGCATTAACTTTCTCATTAATGTGTATATTCAGATTTTTGCCAAATATATAGTAGGAAATGAGTATGATATGTAGATTAATAGATACTGTTAAGAAAATAATCTTTACCAGCAAAATATATCTCTAGTTAAATTTCCTATGCAACAAAGTATAAAGCATTTCATTAAAAATAAGGCATTTCTCAGCTGGTTCCCCATTTGAAAAATCTATAAATTTTGAATTATTATTAAAGTACAATTTGAAAACGAGTATTATATAAGTGGGAAATGATGTTCTACAACTATTTTAAAAAAAATTATATGTGACCTTTAAGCTATAAATGCTGACAAATGCTACTTGTCATATTTCAAAATGATTGGACTATGTATAATGTATCTTCTTAGCAATAACAAGAAAGCAATTAAGTTTGATGGGATGGAGAAAAATTTTAGCTAATCACAGAAAAATAATAGTATAAGTTGTGTCTTTAAGATCAAGTGATAACAAAGCTAAAAGAGAGGGTCTTGAAGAACCAAAAAAGGAAGCAGGGTTGAATCATTAGTTTGTGGGTGAAAAACAAATGAGGTATGCATTTCTATAATTCCAGAAGTTCCCTAAGAAGGCTACTGTAGACACACAGACATAATGGAAAACAAATGCTTCCTTGGGGAAGCCAGTGTACAGAGAAAAATCTTTTCTGCACATATGATTATGGAATGCAGGTGAAGCCCAGTAACAATAATAATAGTTATAAAATAATAATAGTGCTATTCTTGGGAAAGAGGAAATAGAGTATCACCATGTAGTTCTAGACTTTCCTCAAATTGCAAGGTAGACCTAGATGACATTTGCTCCAACTCCTCCTTTCCCAGGGTTCTCAAGTGCTGGGATTATACATGTGTGCCAGTGAGTGAGCCTGTCATTGCTTTTGCTAGAAGTACTGCAGAATTCATAAGTCTTGACTTTTAGTAAAATGTACATGTTAGAGAAGCAAACGCAAATCTTAAATTGCTTATGTATTTCAATACATTATCTTTTCTTAGGGATAGCATGAGGGTGTTAAAGTGGTGGTGTATTAAGATGCATTATTGGGTACAATGAACATATGTGCATATCCTCTTCATATATTTGTGTCGTTTTACTACATAATAGAAACTTTTAATATACCTGCCTTATATTGGAATAAGTAGTAATCCAATAAACCACAAAATATAAGATATTTAATTTTTCAAGAGAACAAACATTGCTACAGAAACTAGTTAATCTTACAATGAAATGGTGACTTTACACACAGGTGAGGAACATTATGTATTGATAGTAATTCTAAACCTTGGACTAATTGCTTTATAGAAAATAAACATAGATGTATCATTTAATTAATGGAGACTACCCAAACAGAACTGGTTAAAGGGTGGCAGAATGTGCGATGCTTGTACTAGCAATAAGAGAACACTAAATAAATTGAAGAGGAGAAACAAAAACTTAAATCTCACAGTGCTTTGGAAATAACATAGCTCTCAGGATGGAGTGCTTTTATTTCCCATTCACTACAGGCAAACGGAAACAACTGCTGCGTTTAACTTGATGGAATCTGAAACCTGGTTCAATGAAGACAGGGCTTGAATGAACTGTGAAAAAACACCTGCTACTGCAAAGAAGATGTTTTAAATCCAAAGCAGAGCAAAATTAATAATGATATAATGCATGTCAGGTCCTATACCTTTCATTTTCTGGGCAAATAAACTATTTTTTTTAAAAACACACTTGTTTTACATTTGGATGGTGACCTGAGTACACGGTGGTGACATCTAGAAAATTACTTATTAGGAAAATATATTTAGGATAAATAGGTTGTACTGTGAAAGTTCTGCAATAACACAGATATAAATATTTAAGAGCTTACTTACATTTTGGAATTTATTTCAGGCCAATTTCATTTGAATAGTATAAAATTATCTGGCATTATATGAAACAGAAGACATTTAGGAAGTCAATTTAGTGGGTTATGTGTAGGTTTCACCTTGCTTGTCTTGCAAAAAAAATCACATTAGTAATAGATCTTACACAATGAAGAAGAAATGCTGAGAGCTCACTTAAATGAAATAAAGACAAGCAAACATTGTGCCATATGGCAATTATGCAATATGATTCAATTTATTAGCAGATAAAACTGTTGGCTCATGCATTTCCCTGTTTTTAGTATACATATCTTTGTATTTTAGAAATTTTCTGGAGGGCTACTTACCAAGACATGTATAAAACTAAGTACAAATAAATTAAAGAAAGAAACTCACATTTGCATTTTATGCTAGAAACATGAGAAAATCAAGTCAAACTAGAAAAAATGCTACTTTTCTGTAAGTGTTGGTTCAACTACCAAGAGTTAGGGAGAGATGCAAATCAACATGTGTAAGAGTCTTCTTGGTTTGGGGAGGTATATCCCCATAGCCAATATCTGCAGTATAATTTTGTGACAGATACAATATTTTGTTTTTAAAGAGAAAGCAGACTTTCCTTGCCTATGTGAACTCTCAACTACCAGCTAAACAATTTACTTTGGCTAAAGTAGAATTCACAATGTTGCAAATATACCAGCATTGTTTATTTATCAGTTGATATTATTTTTTTAAAAAATTATTCATACTAACTCCATTCAGTCTCTATGTTCCTCTTGAAAATCATGCTAACACATACATTGCTCAGATTATGACTCTATAGTTCTTGCATGTTATGTAGATTGTCTTCAAATCTTCAAACACATTGTACTTGAGATCTGACATTTTCATGATTCAGACTTCTTTTTATTCACAGGCGTAATTAGGTCACATTAAGGAAAGTGTCTTAAAAAAAACAAATGCACCCATTGAACTATGAAAATAGACATTCATATTATTACTTCAGATAAAATTGCTCACTGTGGTTCGGAACCCCTAATACATTTAAATACTGTGCAATTTCTTAATATTTGTACATAGACATTATTGTAAGTAGAAGCAAATCTAACTTTTATTCAGGCTGCAAATGTGTGGTTTTCATTTTTTCACTCCGACTCCCATGTTTAGCAATTTCCATTATACCATTCAACATAAACTAAAAATGTGATGCCCTGAAGCGCTTATGCTTAGAACGTATTACAACCCCCACCAGGAACAAAACTGTATGTGAACTCCGTTGTTACTTTCACTTGGATATGCAGTTTGACTTTCTCAATGGAGTTGGCAGAGATCCTTGAGACTGAAAGAGAAGCAGGACAATAGTGCTTTTCTTTAGCAGCAGGAAAAGATGCAAGAGAACACAATTATTCCCTACTCTTGCCTTCAATGGCTCAATTCAGCTGGGCCTGCTCACCAACATTTTCAGTGATTGGCATGGATAAAAGAATACAGAAAATGGATATACAGATTTGCTAGTCCACAGAGGCAACTCACTTATCCATAACCTGTCAGATTTGCCACCAATTAGTGTCAGTAATGTAAATTCTTTGCAAAAATTTCATGACAAATTTTATATGCTTTTATTGATTTTATTCATGAACATACTTAAGAATCATCTTCTGGAATGGTATGGTTCTCTTGCAATATGAGTATTTGAAACTATAAAATACCCCAAATAAAATTAGGCCTAGGTCATGAGAAAATCAAATTCTCTAGGAAGCAGCATTAATAATGGGTAGAAAGAATGAGTTTTATCATCAGGATGGGTTTTATGCCTTGGTTTGCTTTCCTAAGGTGCATTTGGTTATGCTTTGAGGATGTGTGTGTGCGTGTGTGTGTGTGTGTGTGTGTGTGTGTATGTGTGTGTATCTGTCTTTCTGTCTGTGACTGTATGTATGTATGTGTTTGTATTCAATGGGGCATAGAATTTTTTAGTTCGCTAGTATAATCTTATGATTTACAGTGGCTATAACAAAAGACTAATAAGCTTGATTTTATGCACATTGTTAGCCTTATTTCAATCAGTTGAGCTGAAGTTAGATAGCATCATTGAATACTCACCCATGTGTGTTAGATACATGTCATAAGCCTCATTCCCAATGGGAAAAATAAACATGTTGAATTCAATGATAATTTATTCTATTTCAGTATTAAGAGTTATTTAAAAGGATATTCAATACATTTAAATGTGAAAAAAATTATAATTTCTAGGTAGTTTTAAAAAAAATGAAAATATTTCATTTAAGAAATAAATTTACCTTTTATTGAATGTAATTTATATGAATGAAGAGAAAATTATATCTACATATACATTTAATATTATTTATAATTATTTTTATTTTGTTTGAAAATTTCATGCATGAATGCTGTTTTGATCAAATCCAATCTCCACTCTTTCTACTTTTATTCTTCTTAACCTTCTCACATCAAAAGGAATAGCAAAAGTGTTGTTTGGCAATGCCATACACATACATCATGCATTCTGGTCACTCTCAACTCTCTAACCTCAATTATAAGTGGACATGGATGAGAAGCTATTTGTCAGAGCATGAGTAACTCTCCAGTGGTTACATCACTAAAAACAATGACCTCTGTCTAGCTACCTTCAATTAACTACCCTAGTTGTTTCCCCAAGTGCCTCTTTCAAGCCATACATAGGTGTCCATAGCCTGAAGATTGTGCAGACCTTATTCAGGCAGCCATAGCTGCTGTGAGTTCATACTTGCTATAGCTATGTCATGCCCATTAGAGAATGTTGCATGACCCTTCTCCTAATGGTTCAGGCTCAAACATTCTTTAGCCCTTCTTTGCTTATCTCTCCTGACTCTTGGAATGGGTAGTATGGGCATTCTGTTGAAGAAAGGGCACTCAACCATCACATCCTCAGCACCATGAACCTCCATGTGTTTGCATTAATCATTATTCCCTGCATATAGAACCTTCTTTGATTCCAGATAAGAAGTTAACAATTCTATTGGAACTAACAAGAATATTTAAGAGTCTGCTTACCAGCATACGTTTATAATGAATGTCACAGACTCATCCCCAGGACAATAAACTTCCTAGCCAGGAGCCTTGACGAAGTCCACAGTACCAAGAATGGACACCTTTTATGAAGAGGGCTTTGGATACAGTTAGAAACTAGTCAATATCTTCACAATAGTCATGTCTCCATTGTACCAATAATCATATTTTTCCTGGAAAGACCGTATTACAGTTTGCAAGGCAAAAAGCTAGAAAAGAACAAAGAAAATTACAGGGTCATCACAATTGAGGGAAAGAGTTTTTGACAAAACCTTACATTTCTTCATCATTAAGGCCATTGAAAGGCAAATGCTGGGGGAAACACATCTCATTATTAAGTAGGCTACATGTAGCAAATATGTAGGTAACATCATTCTATACAGCAAAATTCACAGAATACCCACCAATATCAGGAACAGGACTGGGATGGTGATTATCTACATTTCCATTCAATGTAGTCCTCGAAGTCTTCTATAGAACGAAGACAAAGTTTCTCTGTTTTCATATGATATGTTATATGAATAAGAGACCTTAAAGACTACCCTCAAAGTTTTTAATCTTAGAAACACTTCCAACAAAGTGACAATGTACAAAATGAATACACTTATAATGATAGCTTTCATATACCTATGACAAACACACTGAATATAATTGAGGGAAGTAATTCAATTCATAATATTCATAAAAATAAAACACTGGTACTATTTAACTAACAAAATACTCTTAAATAAAAATGTGAGACCTTGAAGACAGAATTTGAGGTATATCCTGTGTGTGTGTGTGTGTGTGTGTGTGTGTGTGTGTGTGTGTGTGTGTGTGTGTGTTTGAATATGTGTGTGTTGCATGTGCATGAGTATACAATGGAGTGCATGCCTTTGTACATGAACGGAAATCACAAGAAGCCATTGGGTATCCTGATTTAACATTCTTTACCTTGTTACATGGAAACAGGATTTCTCACTGAATCTGGAACTAATTTCCTGGCCAGAAAGACTATAATTTACCCCTCTTTACCCACATAGGCTTGATGTCACAGACATGCATCCAACCACATGTATCATTTTTAATCTATGTAGTGGGTTTGAATTAAGGTCCTCATACTTCTTCATCAAGCATCCTCCCGGTTGAGCTACTTTCACCACCCATTAAGATGGTGCAATAATTTCTTTTTTTTTTTCTTATAATCATATGTGGCTACGTTTTGAACCTTGGCTGGTTTATATGTTATCCATATTTATAATATTTAGGATTCTGAGTTTTGTTGTTCTTAACATGGCAAAACAAACAATCTAATCTTTCTATACCAGAAAGATTATACAAGAGAAAGCTGTGAATAACAGTTCTCCATGGTTTGTTAGAAAATATCACTGCTTCAAAGAGGTCAGCTGCTTACAAGATGCTAGAATGAGGCAGAAAGAAGGAAAGCAACAATGTGCTAATAAAAAACGCAGAAGAATGAAAATTTATAAAAGGCTACACCTACAAAACTTCTGCATCTGAGACTTGAGGAACATTTTCGAAGAGAGTTAGGGGAGATTATAAAATCTGGAGGATCAGGGAAGTTGCTGTGAGACTGTCTCCTAGCAATGTCAGAAACTACATCCATAAAGTATCACCAACATGACTGTATAAACATGAGCTGAACAAGGCCAACAGCCACAGATATACTCAAGTAGACAGGAAGGTGTGGCATGGGGCAAGGAGCTCAACCCTTCAAAGATCACCAGGCAACCAAGGAATGATATGAGTAGAAGAAATAACTTTTTCCAGGAAGAGCACAACAATCGGTTATCCAATACCAAATCGTCAGCCCTGAAAATACACAAATCAGTAACATATACAGCCGCAGCAGGTGTATTTGGAAATATATCTACCTCTACATATATGCATTTGACATTAATAAGTGGATAAAAGGAATATGAATAGGAAAGAGAACAAGGACAGACATATACCAGGGTTTGCATGGAGGAAAAGGAAGGGAAAATGATAGAAATATATTGGGAATGCAAAAGAAAAAATAAAAGTAATAAAAATAAATAAATATCATTTTTTTAAAAAGAAAATAATGGAAGTGCAGTGGCACTACCTTTCCTGATACTTGGCTCCAAACATAGCCAGGCTAATTGCATTAAAGGCCTTTCATCATCACCCTTCTAAAATCAAAGGAATTAGGGGGTGATAGTATTCCCATTTTGCTTACTGAGAACAAATATTTAGACATCTAAACAAAATCAGGCCTGAGAAGATGCATTTTTGCATCCCCCATTTTACATAATGAGATGAATGTTTGAAGCATTTAATTAACTGATCCAGAATCACTTCGTGCTGGGAAAAATTGGATTCAAAACTTGTACACCAATGGCTTTGGTCCTAATTACTGAGCCACTGTGTCAATATGCATTTGAATTTATAACTGACATAACTTGACGAATAATATAATTTCATTCATCTCTTGATATCAAATCTCAAAGATTTAATTGATTAATTAATGAGGGAATCATTTAAGTTACTACTTCTGATTCAAAGCACATCCCCAAATGCCACACATTCAAATCAGCTAAGGGACTTTGAAATAAATTTACCATGGATGCAACTTGTTCAGAAATCAATATCCACAGGGAGATGGCCAACTGCCTTCTACTGGGCACACTTTGTATTTGAAGAAATAGGCATCATTAGCATTACTAACTGTACTAAATATGATTTAATCATCTTAAGTGTTTGACTGTTGAATTACTCAGTTCTCCTGAGACTCTCTGCCCCTCCCCAACCCCCTTTTAAGGACAAATGTATAGGTTAGCACCATTGGAAGCATGAGCCTTGCAATGTATCCAGAAACATCAAGCATAGGGCCTCTCATTCTTTCATTCCTGAGTGGTTTTCAGCATACATACAGTGGTTTGAAAATTCCAGCCACTAATTTGATATAGACAAAGCCATGGGTCTACTCACAGTGTGACATGTGTTGTTTATATAGGAACATACTATCAATAATACTAGGATTAACATTGACACCTCACTCCAGGTTTTATCAAAATTAAATACAAATCATAAACCTAATTATGAATAGTACACAATAGTATTTGATATATCCCACTGCAAAACAACATAAAAAACAATGGAGTATAAGATGTATGGAATGGAAATCAGCATGGCTAATCCTACATTATGTGTTTTTTTTATCCCCTGAAATTTAAACTTCTTCTGAATAGAAATGTAATGAATAATAATAACAATAACAAAGAGAGAACAAGATCCTAAACAAAGACAATGCATAGGTTAGAGTCAGGGCATCAAATTAATTTCACAGTATTGCACACTTTTATAAATTTAATCTGAATTTAAATGTCAGAGAGTGTACATAATAGAAGTCTTGCTAGATGTAAAATTGGGGAAGATAATATTTTCTCCTAATGTTTCTAGGTAACAAAATTCTCTAATACATGTCACATTTATTCTGTATTTTTCTTTCCTCCCTCTGCTTTTATAGTCTTTTAATTGCAAACATAGAACACATACAAAGGGTCTGTTTTACTCTTTTGAAAGTTTTTTTTATTTCAATGCTATATTTTGATTTCCGTGTGTTTGGAGATAATATACATACAATTTCTGGTATCTAAGTATACTACGATATGTAAACCATTGATTCATTGGGAAATGAATCAGAATTTGAAGAAAGCATCCTCTTACTGTCAGCCCAGACTGCAACCCAACAGGATGAGTCCACCAGTTGGTGAAGCCACTGAATAACTGTATCTTCCTGTTAGACATGAGGTTCAGAGTATTGCATAGCTCGCCAAATTCACAAGATTCAAGAGGCTCTTCCCAGAGATTGTATAAACAATAAATACTTGTTGGGAAAGGAGACCAGTCATTGATGGAATTGCCTGAAAGTTTCACAGGGGACTCTTGGGATACAGCATTCATGAGTCATTATAAATTCTTTGTTTTTTTTTTTTATTTTTATGATGAAGCTGTCTGCAAGTCTCTCATGATCCCTTAAGTAATCTGGTAATCTCATTGGTCTACCAAGTTGGACTTAGATGAAATGCTATTTTTTTCTGCCACACTTTCTTTTTTCTTTAAATTAGAAACAAGCTTCTTTTACATGTCAATCTCAGTTCCCTCTCCCTGTCCTCCACCCATGCCCCCAGCCACTCCCTATCCCAATCCCTTTTCTACTCACCAGGGAGGGTGAGGCTTTCCATGGGGATCTTGAAAGCCTGTCATATAATTTGGAGCAAGGCCTATACCCTCCCCATTGTCTCTAGGCTGAGAGAGTGTCCCTCTATGTGGAGAGGGCTCCCAAAGTTCATTTGTGTACTAGGGATAAATACTGATCCAATACCAGTGGCCCCATAGATTTTCCAGACCTCCAAACTGACTTCTGGAATAGTCCTATGCTGGTTTCCCAGCTATCAGTCCAGAGTCCATGAACAACCCCTTGTCCAGGTCAGCTGTTTCTGTGGGTTTCTCCAGCCTGGTCTTGACCCCTTTGTTCATTACTCCTCCCTCTCTGCAACTGGATTCCAAAGTTCAGCTCAGAGTTTAGCCATGGGTGTCTGTGTCTGCTTCCATCAGCTACTGGATAAAGGCTCTAATATGGCAAATAAGGCAGTCATCAATCTCATTATCAGATAAGGAAATTTAAGGTAGCCTCTCTACTATTGCTTAGATTGTTAGTTGGGGTCAACCTGGTAGATTTCTGGATATTTACCTAGTGCCAGAATTCTCTTTAAACCTGTAATGGTTTCCTCTATGATGATATCTCTTCTCATGCTCTCCTCTATTCTTCCCTTGACATACCTTCCTCTTCCCTCATGTCCTTCTCTTCCCTCCTCTTCTCCCCTTCTCTTTCTTTTCACTCCCTCCCCCACCATGCTCCCTATTAGCTTAGGAGATCTTGTACATTTCCCCTTCTCTGGGGGACCATGTATGACTCTCTTAGGGACATTCTTGTTTCCTAGCTTCTCTGGAGGTGTGGATTGTAGGCTGCTACTTCTTTGCTCTAGATCTATTCTCCATATATGAGTGAGTACATACCATTTTTGTCTTTGTGCGACTGGGTTACCGCATTCAGGGTGGTTTCTTCTAGGTGCAGAAAACATATTCAACAAAATGATAGAAGAACACTTATTTTCGTTTTTTAAGATGGGGTTTCTCTGTAGGTTTGGAAACTGTTCTGACACTCTTTGAAGACCAAGTTGGCCTTGAACTCACAGAAATCTCCCTGCCTCTGCCTCCCAAGTGCTGGGATTAAAGTCATACACTACCACCACCTGGCTTGAAGTTATTTTTAAATATTATTAATTTTTATTTATCTTTGAGCTTTCTTCATTCCACATATGTCAAAGAAGAGAGTCTCTTCATTGAGTCTAACTTGGCTTCTACAGAAATTAAAGACATATTTTTATAAGTACAATATGCAAATATAAATATATTACATAAACAACCCTATACATTTCACTGTTGAAATTAGAAGTTTTGGCCTGATGAGTATGTTAAAGGATATTGAGGAGAAAAGGGATACTCACTGACAAACAAAACTTTCCTACAACCACCAAATGCTGAATGATAATAGACTCTCCCAACATTAACTTTTCTTTTTACAGTGACTTCAAGCAGAGTAGAATGTTCCGCTGAGTTATAAGGAAGCTGTGCTATGCCCTTTCCTTTGATGAAGAAAAGCACAGAATTATTCTTTGTGGTATACCAAACAGAACATCTTGACTTTCAATTAGCTCTATCTAGGAAAACAAATTTCATTTTATTGTCTGCTTTGGAGCCTGTGGCTCTCAGTGTGTTCCACGTGCTCAGTGGGTGAGGCTTCAGTAGTCACGCTATTCGAACAAAGCATGCCAGGGCAAAGCATGAGGTTTAAAAAGTGTTTTCTCTGATATTCTATTAGGGGAAAATGTTTCTGTTAGAAAGAGCAGCAGTTACATAGTTCCGCTTTGTTGAGGGAAGTTATGGCTAACAGAATTATAGTTGAGAGTTATAAGACATACAGCATGAAAAGTCACTGCATTATGGATACATAAAATAAAGTTATTCTATGTTTTCCTAGACAAACAGCCATTCTATACAGAGATTTTTAATGTGGCCAGTGTGTGTTCATGTGTGTGAATACATATATAGAGAGAGGTGTAAGCTCTTGTCAAACTCAGACAGATTATCCTTTTCCGTTGATCACTGATGCAATTCACTTAAGGACTAGTTTTTCACTAAATCTGAAGCATGTTGTTTGGGACTAAGCTGGTGACCATTTTTCTTAGTTAGAGTTTTATTGCTGTGAAGAGACATTATGACCTTGGCAACTCTTATAAAGGAAAACATTCAATTTGGACTCACTTACAGTTGCAGAAGTTCAGTCCATTATTTTCAGGGCAAAAAAGCATAGCGGTGTGCAGGCAGAGATGGTACTAGAGAAGGTGTTTAGAGTTCTACATCTGGATCTGTAGGGAGGAGGAAGTGGTCTGCCACACTGGGCATGGCTTGATTATCTGAGTCTTCAAAGCCTGCCCCCAGTCACTACTTCCTCCAAAGAGGCCACGTTTACTCCACCAAGTCCCACCTCCTAATAGTGTCATTCCCTATGGGTCCATGAAGACCATTTTCTTTCAAACCATAACACCATTAAAGACCAGAGAATATCTTGTCCAAATATGACTACAACCCATTAACAATGAGTTGACTGGCACCAGAAGTTCTTGTTTTATTATGTGGGTACATGGCATCCAAGTACACGTCTATATACTTGCCCAATAAGAACTAGCTTTTCTTTTAAGCATTTAGCTAATAGTGAACTTGGGCTCATTTTTTTTTAAAGAAGAAGCCCCTTGCTTTAACGATACAATCATCTTGTTAACATTACAGCCTGCTTTGGTCTACATAACACATTTAGTATATACACCTTGCCTCACTATATGTTGTAAATTCAAAACTAATTTTAATGACATTTATACCTGAAGGCAAAATTTTAATAAGGAACTTAATCCCAAGACTAGGAAACAAAATTACAGCAAGACTAATGATGTAATCTTTTGTGACTTTTTTTGAAATTCTAATTGCATAATTTCCAAAACCTTTCTTCCCTCCAAACTCTCCCATGTAGGATCCCATCTTGCCGTCTTTCAAACACATGGCTTCCTTTTCCTTGTTGTGTCATATGTGTATATTGTGTGTATGTTTGTGTTTATGTGTATTCCCAAACATCCACAAATACTACATACTCAGTCCATATAACATTACTTGTATGCATATATTTTCAGGCTTTGACCAGTCTGTATTGGATTAGTAGTTGCCATGCTCTTCCCTGTGGGGGGAAAAACACTAATTTTCCCACTCTGAGCATTCCTTTGTTTACTAATATTCTTTTGTGTAGTGTGGAAACCTCCTGAGATTTATACTCTGCCCACTTTAGCATATCTGTTAGTATCATCCTTGTTCAGACTTTATTTAAGCAGATGCCTTCAAAATGATGTAATTTTTACTAAAAGCTGTAAAAGATTGGGGATCAAGTCACCAGGAAATGAAGCCAAAATAGATAGATGAATTTATCTTGAAAGTACCTTACATTTGATTTTCATGCTAATCAAATGTTTCAAATGTGTTTTTCAGTTTTTCAAATTGTCAGTTTTCATTTCCCAACTTGGAAAATTTGTATGTTCACTTATTCTATTACTAATTTGATCATACTCAAAAATTTTTAGACAGTCTATTGGGCACAGAAGATCCAGACAAAAAGATGCTAAGAGTAAAAGAAAGCAAGGCACACAGTGCATTACACTAGACTATCTTTGCTCTGGTTAACATCTCTACTACTAAAATCTGTACTACCTACCTTTAAAAACAACACATAAACTGAGATATAGAAATTTCACACAGTGTCTCTATAGCCATGGCTGATGTTTCTTATCAGTTAATTAATATTCATAATAGCTATGTTATACAGCTGGTTTGAAGGTGACTAAGTATGAAACATCCCAGGTAAAATAAAGCAGATATATAGCATCTCTCTCCCTCTCTCTCTCTCTCTCTCTCTCTCTATATATATATATATAATATAATATAATATATGATACATATCATTATATATATATATTATGATATATATGTCATATATATATATATATCATAACTATAATAGCACATATGAAGAAACATGATGATGGCAATGATTTTAATAATTATATGGAATTTTGTGAGGATTGCTGAGCAAAGGAAAGTATATAAGTTGGAGATTAGTTTGTCTATGTCTGTTATAACTTAAGCCCAGACAATGATTTAGGTAAGATATAATTGGATTATTCTGGTGAAATTTCTCTGTTACAAACATAAACTAATCATATAATTCCTGATATATTGCCAGGATATGGTGATAATTCCATTTGCTATATGAAATTATTAACTTTATTATTAATCAATGACAATGGAATCATTCAAATTATAACTGGCATAGAAACGTGGAAATGCTGCAGAATTTCACATTTTTAAGACATTACCTGTGTTTCCTCACCTTTATTAGCATAAGTGTTACAAAAGTAATGATTAGAGATTGCCTTCCTAGATACATGACTTCACTAGCCCTGTGTAGGTTAAAACTGAAAATATGAGTCAGGGGAAGAATACACGATAACAAGAATGGAGATATCATAATAGAGGGAGACATTTTCGGTTTACAGAGAAATCAGGCACTAGGGAAATGTCTGGAGATCTACAAAGATGACACCAGCTAACTATCTCAGCAACGGAGGAGAGGCTACCTTAAATGCCCTCCCCTGATTATGAGATTGATGACTGACTTATATGCCTTCATCCAGCAGCTGGTGGAAGTAGAAGCAGACACCCATAACTAATCACCGATATGAACTGGAACCCAGATGCAGAGAAGGACCAGTGAAGAGCACAGAGGTCAAGACCACGCTGGTTAAGCACACAGAAACAGCTGACCTGAACATCAGGGAACTCTTGCTCCCCAGTCTGATACCTGGAATACAAGCATGGGACTGATACAGACCCAGGGAACATGGGTTTCTGTGGGGAAACTTCAGAAATCTATGGGACCTCCTGTAGAAGCCCAGTATTTATCCCTAGCATAGGTGGTAGTCCATTGGGAGCCCATTCCATATACATGAATACTCCCTGAGCCAAGAAACACGGGGGTGGGCCTAGGCCGTACCCCAAAGGAAAAATTTCCTCTGAAGAAAATGCAGCCTTTAGAAGAATACAAAAGACAGGATGAATATGGAGACTCAATGAATTTCAATTCCTCTATCTTTAAAATCCGGACCATACTTCCCTTGCCACATGTGGCCATGCCATGGGTATGTGTGCATAGAATGCCTTCAGGAGTTGACAGTCATCTAGGCCTTGTCTGTTCTCGGTCAGTTTTTCCTAGGAAAGCTTTTGGAAAGACTGTATAAGCTAAACATACAGTCATGTTTCTAAACAAAGTTTTCAGCTTTCTAAACTCAAGTGACAATTATGTGTTCCCCTCTTCTCAGCTGCAAAGGTGAAAACTAGAAATCTATGAACATATTATTAATCTGTTTAACTGACCGAAATATGTCATTATAGACTTAGTTTCAGGGGTTACGTGGTTTATCATCTGCACAATAACATGCTGTCTGGCTTTAAAACTATCAGACACCTATTTAATTTTTACAAAGAGAAAGTTTTACATATAGTGAGTCTAAAATTGTAATGAAATTACTTAGAAAGCCACTAGCTCAGATGCCTCTTTAGCTGTCATTTATTATTAGTTTCTTTCTTGTGTGGAAAGCATCCTCCACTAAGTTAGCAAACACTTGAAATCAAGAGCCCATCTGCTTCAAAATACTACATAATGTAGTATTATACACATAGTAAGTGCTCATCTGTTACAGTTAATGTAATGGCATGACATAGTATTCTTCAAAAGGCAACTTCTCATTTGCTGGGGATTCATCTCAAATGCTTTGATTCTTTTCTACTTCATAAATTTAAAAGTTCAAAGTCTCAAAATGTAAAATAGCTTGTCCCAAAATCAAATAGAGAAATACTACAGCTATTTGATCCAAGTATTTTACTAGTTCTAAAACTAGCTTGGTATGTCAAGTTGCATTTAATGGGAAAACATTTTAAAATAATTTTCTTAGAGTTAGGATGCTAAATGTTAGAATTTTCTAAAGACATTCATTTAAATGTTTAGTAAAAACATAGATTATGGATTAGAAAACATTAGGAACAAATTTTCCAGAAACATTTAAAAAATCATTAGATAAGGTTTATATGTGTTTATGGATTAGGGAAGATGTTTGTACTTGGACTGAGCCTGTAAGCATACAAATGAAGACATATGTGTCAAAAACATATTTGGCATTAGGCAACATTAGTATCCTACTTAGGAAAATGAATTTAATCACTTTCATAATGCAAAATTACCTAAATCTCATTGGCAAAATAGAATTTCAGAAGAAATGAGGATGGCAGTGCATTAAGGATGTCAGCTTATGAACTTAGCATAGGAAAGAAAAGCAGAGTTAGGTGGGAAATGATAGTAGAGGAACCAAGCTCACTGTGGTAAGATCACCTTCCTCTATGAGACAGACTCAATCCCTGTTCCATCTTTAACAGCTTTGGGTTTGTGTAGTTTGCAAAGTGTTAGATCAATTTCTTGGATTTAATCTTCTTATATTTATGGTGTGTGTACATGATCACGTGCATGTGTGTGCATATGCAAGTGAAGGGGAGAACACGAACATACCTATGTGACTAATCATAAAAGCCAGAAAAGGGGCTCAAGGCTCCTAGAGCTGGAGTTGCAGGTAGTTCTGAGCTGCCTGACATGTGTGCTGAGAACAAAACCTAAGTCAATCAAAGTAGCAAGGACTCTTAACTTTTGATCCATCTTTCCTGCACCTCAGATTTCCATGAAAAAAATATATAAAATTGACACATAGGTTTTTATTAACATAGGCATTTTCCAGGTGTAGAGCTTTGGTCACTTACATTGCTTCAAGCGGACCACATTGTATCACATAAAAATGGTGGACCATAATATAGTAATCATGATCATGAGTCAAATAGTTAAAATTGTGCTGAAATATTTTAGAGGACAAAAATCATACTTTTCCTGTCTAAAGTGTTAGATAAAAACCATATGCATTTTATCACATAAAATGTATGTTGGTGTATAGCTAATGTATGCTTTTTCAAATTTACTATTATCGTCAACTTGCCACTGCCTTACTTAATATATGACACTACTAACTTTCTTATTGAATGTATGAACTTCATCAGTTTCTATCACAAAATGTGCATTTTCTATGCTTACATGATTCCACAGATTAAGCTATATGATGTACTTTACTAACAGTGTAAGTGAAGGTTACTTTCTTTGATAAAAATATGGATTTTAAATGTAACTTTATGTAGCATTTTTCAACCTCAAAAATAACAAAACAAGCTATTCATCACTTGCATCTGCCATATTCTCACAAATAGCCATAATTCCCAACATTATTTATTGCTTCTCATGTATAATCTTCTGCTATGTATGGTTATGTTATTAGCTTAGTGGTTAATGATCAGTGTTACCATGTTTGCAATTTTAATTATTTTTAATTATTTTTGCATCCTGAATCAGAACTCCATTACCATTTAATACCATATGAAAATGAGAATTTTAGTATGGTCAAATTAATATTCACTTTATAGAGGAAATCTCCACTATTAACCAGATAGTTTTCACTTAAAGATGAGATAATCTTTTGTTGTTTAAATGCAAAACAACAATCAAAAGATAGTCATTTCTTTTAAACAAACTTGAATAACTTACATTTATTTTGTCTTTTCTAACAACATTTAGAATTTGAATGTAAACCTCTGACACACATCTAGTACTAAAATGGGTGAATAAATGGATAGATAAATACCAAATCATGAAGTAAATTCCAGAAGACTTTTTTTTAAAGCTACCCACTTTAAAACATATAAGAAATTTGAAATAAGTATGGCTATTTTATTTTTTGTTGCTGGATGTCTTTCCCAATACAGGCATTTCATATAATCAGTCTCCCCAATTTAAATAGAATTGTTTTCGTTTTCTATTAAAGATAATTAGAAGTTGGAGGGCTTGGTGACAGACATCTTTTTCAGTGCAAAGACAGTAGTGGCCACATATGTAACTCACTCAAATTCTATAGAACGTTTCTTTCCTTATACACAAAACTTATTTAGATATAGGCGATCATATAAAGTTCTAATCCTAAATATGAACAAATTTTAGTTATATTCTATAAATACAAACTAATAAAAATATAAGCACTATGTTCTTAGAATTTTTATGATGTAGATCATTAAATATTATGTACACAATATAGAAAATACACTTGCTATATCATATTAACACACTTAATTTTCAAAATATAAATTTCAGGACTTAAGTATAATTCTTCAGATATGTGTAAACTTAATGATCAAAAATGAGTGGAAAGCTGCTTGTCACAAAATACAAAGTAAAGATACTAGTAGATATAGACAAAATGATGTTTTATACTCATTTCCAGCAAAGCTATATGGTTCCACTTTGAACCTCCTTTAAGGAAGCTAGACTAAATACAGAAGATTGGACCATTCCTGAATGGACATCATAAAAATCATCACAGCATCTTTTCAAACTCAATTTTAAAAGTACTGTTTTTCAAAAGTGGGCAAGATTTTATGAGCAAATTTATGTGCTCAATTCATCTTCTGGTACCCAGAGTATTTATGTAAGCACTTTCCTGAAAATGACCTATTCTTTTCCAGTAATCTAGAGTGTGGTTCTCAAGCCTGTAGCCAAAGATCATGGTGTTTTATGAGGCTGAAATAAATGTTCTGTTTCTCATGTTTTTATTTGCAAAGTTTAGGAAATCTTTGCCTAGGGTATCCAATTAATTTTCCAAGTTATGGCCAAGAAAATTTTCCCATTTATATTTTATTCTTAGTACAATAAAATAAGAGCTCATATGTACTTTTGACTTGAGGTAAAAGTGTAGGCAATTTTACATCACATGCTTTCCAAATGCATTGTGATCCAGCTAGAAGAAACAGACCTAGAATCAATGTAGCTGCAATTCAAAATCAAAGAGATTTCAGTTTGGAACATGAACCAATGCAATATATGTGACCGTAGATGGGAGGTAGTTGTCAGGGGAAGTAAGTGGGGTTTGTTTCTGAAGTAAGATCTTGATAGGAGAAAAAATATGAATGAAGCATTTTAGTGAATAGCTTAAGACATTTACAGTAGAAAAGTAGAACTTGCAAAAGTGAGGATATACATTCTTACATAGAAAGAGATGATTCCTCAAAGATAAACTCATATTTTTTTTAAAATATAACCAGGCATAAACTTTAAGTTGTGATCAAATTGGATTGTTTGTATTGTGTTAAGCAAGTTTGAAATTACCTTACAACCATACAACAGAAATTAAGTTGTACATAAATGAGCAGAAACAGGACTCTGAGTTGGGGCTATGGGGAGAGGTGGGAAGTGAGAAACATTGAATCACTCTGTATAAATGATGTCAGTGATTTATCAACATTCTAAATATGTACATAAACTCTTATTTTGTTTTAAAATTCTGAAGTATTTCAGGTTCTGGCAGTTAAATATGGAGGGATGATACTTAGAAGTGACAGATAAAACCACATTTCTCATTTATTTTAATAGTTAAAACCAGCCTAAGAACAACACAACTACGTATAAAACTAAATATTTTGCTTATGGGGCTTATAGGTTCATTCTTTTATAGTTCAGCTGAACATCACTTGCCCATCTTTCCAAGAAACAACAGAAGGAAAATCACAGCTCAGAGTGTTACTGTATCTTATGGCAATTAGCAACAAGGCCTTCCCTTTCATATTTACTATAAAATATATTTATTAGGTAAGTGTATTGAATTAACTTGAAATTTCTAAAGGGACTTTGTTAAGACCACTAAAATCTCACCACACCGCAGCGACCATAATTTGATTGCAATTGGTTTCTTTAAAACTAGATGTGAAGTCGTTCACTTAGCCATGCATGTAACTATCAAATTGACTGTGTGAATTCCCAACTCAGAGAACTTCAATGGCTCCCCACTGCATACTCAATAGCAGAGAAACCCCTTAGTCAGGCATTTAAGTCCGTATGCAATCCACCACCCTACTATGCATGCTAAGAGTACAAGCTAAATTACACTGCTTCCTGCCCATCCCTCACCACTGTCTTAACCTAATTCAAACACTTCCCTTACTCAGAAAAACAACAAAGTTTTACCAAGGAAGATTAGGAAAATAGTGTGCATGAAGGAAAGAAATGCAGTGCCCTTGTTTTTCTGCTACTTAAGGAAAATCTATTTTAATTCCTAATATTACCAAGTCTGAGAAAACATTTATTTAGAAGTTTTCAGTCTCCCTATAATGCTGAAGACTTAAACTGCTGTAGTTTGTGCAATATACACATATTTATGGTTTTCCCTGATAACTATGTAATTTCTTTGAAAGTAGTTATTTGAATCTTGAGGCAGAAACATTCTTAAGCTTTTCCATTTATGTCATGACACTCATTTGCTGTCCCACTGACTTTCTTCCCCCAAGGATACCAATGGTGTGTAAACTCTCCACCCTCCTCACATTTTTATCATTATAGAGATTTTAAATGCGTGAGCTTCTAGTTCATTGTTTTCTTAATTATCATTTTTCTAATGGTATTTGGCTATTTTTCCTATTTCTTTTTTGTTTTGTTTTGAGACAAGATTTCTCTGTGTAACAGTTCTGGCTCTCCTGGAACTTGCTCTGTAGGCCAGTCTGTCCTTGAACTCACAGAGAGCTACGTGCCTCTGTTTCTTGAGTGCTGGGATTATTTTAGAATCATCTTAGTTCTGTTTCCTGGCACCATCAGGAAGAAAAATATGGTTATCTTTTTTGTTACTTTCGTGGTGTGAAGGATAAGAAAAATGTGTATTGAACTTGATTTTTTTCACATCACTTATCACCCATTTTTTTTTCAGCCAAGTCCGGTTTATTAAAATAATAAGAGAATGTAACAAGGCAGGTAGTTTTAAAATAAATCTACAAAAATGCAATAACTTATCTGTATGTTTATACCTTATAAAATGGGAAAGCAAAGCAAAAATAAAAAGATCCTTATGTATAAAATTAACTAAAACGTTTATGATTAAAGTGGTAGAAATTATGAATATACTGAATGGAATCGTGGGGATATGACTCAATGATTAAGATAGATCACTTGTTGTTTTATTAAAGCTCCCAAGTTTAGTCCACAGCACTGATGTCAATTGACTCCAAATCGCCTGTAATTCCAGGTCCAGGGGATCCAATGTTCTCTTCTACCCTGCTTACCATACACAAATAAGTAGCAGACATACACAGACACACAAATACACAAAAATATTTATGATAATTAACTATTTTAAAAATAAAAGTATTGAATAAAATAAACACTTAGGTTAAAAAAAAAAGAACCATCACCATAAGTGGAATACAGTAAGTTTAAACACTGTAAAGATTAAAATTTTTCTCTAAATTCATCTTGATGTAGCATGAATAATAAAAAAACAGAGACAGATATTGGAGTTAAAGCTGAAAACCAAAGAGGCAAAGCAGCCAGCTCAACTCTACTCATGCTCAGATTGAAGGCGTGGTCATGTCCTCTGACTGTATTTCCAAACTGCACTGCTCCTCAGACTGCCTAGACTGCAATGCATTCCTGTCTCCTCCTGCCTTGTAGTCTCTTTCTGCCCCTAGCTGTATCACTCCTGTCTCCACATTCCTAGTGCTGGGATTAAAGGTTTGATCTCTGTTTCTCTTTTTGACTGATTCATGCTCATGTAGCCCAGGTTGTCCTTGAACTCACAGAAATCCATCTGCTTCTGTCTACTGAGTGTTGGGATAAGAGATGTGTACCACCACATTCTATGGCTGTGGCTAGGTTTGCATTCCAATCTTCAGGCACCCATTTTTTATTTTTGATTTCCATGTGAAAACAAGGATGGTCAAAGAATTTGTGGTAAAAACCGAATTTCAAAGTCTGAGTTTTATATGCATGCATCTTTACAATTTCAACAATGGTGTCTTTAAGTCTAGTTTTCCATTTTAAAGATGAGATCGATGAGACCCCAAAGAACTTGAGATTTCAAAAACACTTAAGGCTCTAATAAGATGTTCCTGTTCCATTAGAAGACAAGGCCTCTACTTATTTTTATCCAGAAATATATTTGAAGAATAAGAGCTTTCAAGATTGACATGTTGCTGTTTAACAATGCCCTGTGTGATCTCTCTTGATTTTTGTATGTCCCAAGCCTATAAATGGAAACCCAAAAGGACTTGCAGTTTTCTACAAGTGTATCAGAATGTTTTTTGAGAAGAGGGCTCTTTTAATGATAAAGTTACTACAGATCTTCCAGTAGTTAACAGTCATGATGTACTTACTACACACCTCTGGTCTCCTTGAGGCATTTACTTGCATTCCATACTGCTCATGGCATTCCATTTCACATCCTATTGTTTGTATTTACTGCTTATAAACTTTTATTACTCCATCATTCATTTAGATTTCTGCAAAAAAAAATCATAAAGAGGTTTTAACCGAAGCCCAGAGCAAATATTAGTAGGTAACTTAGGCTTAGGGTAAATACTTATGAATAACAGAAGCATGGAGATGTCAGTATAAACCAATTACATTAAATGATTCATGATGTTTTAGAGTTGCACACCTCTTCCTAGATCTACATCTCAGTTCTATCAATGCAAAATATGTGCATACACACGAAATGACAAAATCACAGTTAATTTGAAATGCAGTAGCAGTACACAGTTCTGAGTATCTAGTTGATATTTAACAAACATAACCATTATTATTTTTATTAACACTATGTTCACTATATTTCTTAATTCTTAGTATAATGAAGACTTAAGGAACACACCCAGAATAATCTAATAAATTAACATATTACAGGTCAGCTTACCTAGTTATCTAAAAGTCTGAAGTAACTTCAGGTTTACCAGAAAATGGAAAGCAGAGACTTAAGGAAGATGTCGACGAATCTGAATTCATAGGCCAGGGGAAAAAATCATAGACATAGTGACTTGTCTACTCTAATGTTTTCTTTTATTTCCTTTTAAATATAGTTCAGTGATTTAAAATCACTGGGAAGAGAACGTTTGAACTTCTAGAGATGTGTAATAGATGTTATACAGAGCCATGGAGCCCCAGGACCCATTATTATATTTCATTGTCTCTTTTATTACCTGAGGGTAAGTGCAGGCAATAGAACACGGTGTCAAACTCACTTTAACCTTTGCAAGAGGAAGAAGCTAGATGAAGGGTTGAAAGGTATTGTGAAGTTATTATCCTCAGAGACGCCTCACTTGCTGTCCCTTTGCAACTGCCAAGCTGGCATGTCATCCAGTGAGTGGTGTCAGACCCTGGTATCACATTCTGCTTTGTCCTGTCGTGTTCACCATAGGGCCTGTCACCTGAGTGACTCTGCTTTCTGGGATGCATTGTAGATGAGATAGCAGATCCCACTGTGTAGTCCAGTAAGAGGAACTTTGCTCACAAACAAAATAGTCTCCATCACTGAATATTGACAGAGTCGTTGCTCAGTTTTATTTTTACATTTTCAGATGTACTGATTGTATTTTCTCCTGAAATTTATACTACAAAGGCAAGATAATAAAAGTAAACAGCATTAGAAGACATTTAGTTATGCTTCATTTGTTTTTTGCTTTTTTTTTTTTTACAAATTTCATTGCAGCTTAACTTTTAAAAATTCATAGGTAGATTTGATTGCACTTTTTGGGTGTATGGAAGAAGACTGGTTATTTACATACATATTAAAGTACAGTCTATTGGGATTGTCAAAACTATTAGGAGCCTAGTCCTTGGAACTGACAAAATCTCTCTCCATCAGCAATCAATTTTATGTAGTGCCTCTTGTAGGCATGATGTCTTGTGATACTTCTCTCATGTAAAATGTCATATCAGTTGGTGTTGTCATTTTGTAGGTCTTAACCTACAAAATAATAACTATATCAGTATTACCACATTATCTCAGTAATTACATTTGTGCATTTATGGATATGTGTAAGAAGAATGGCCATGAATTTGAGGAGTAAAAGAGGGACATAGAAAGATTTGGAGAAATAAAAGGAAGAAAGAAGTGATGTAAACATCTTATATTAAATAAAAGGGGAGAAATGAGTAAAATGTTTAGCATTGGACATCTAGATCTGGAAGCCCAACCTGTTCATCCAGGTATCCATCATCTCTTATATGATAGCATTGCAAAACAGGAAGATCACACTGAAGATGGAGTTGACTAATGAGAGCTCCAACTCCAACAACACTGTAGGCTGAAGTGATCTGACTTTTCACTTTGATGATTTTGATGAATTTACCTGACTAGGAAGGTTGGGAAGAGGAACACATAGTATTCAAAGAAGACATGTGAAAATTCTTTATTCTTGACTAATTATCTATCCCCTTATCTTAGTTATGCATTCTACTGATGTGAAAATACACCATGACCACAGCAATTCTTATAAAGGAAAACATTTAATTGGGAATGGCTTACAGTTTCAAAGTTTTGCACCAGGCTTTTTCTTTGGGCCAACAGCTAGCTCCCAGATCCTGACACAGAGACTTATTAGTTATGAATTCTCAGCCTAGTTTAGGTTCATTTATCACTAGCCCTTTTAACTTAAATTAACATTTTATCTTAGGGCTTTGTATTTTTCTTTCCTTTTGTATATCATCCTTTCACTGTTTTTCTTGTCTGGCTGGCTGGCAGCTACCTGGACTCTTGCCCCAGGTGTGTTCTCCTCCTTCTCTTCTCTCTTCCTTCTTCCATTCATCTTCCTCTGTGCCAAGATTTCTCTTCCTATTTATTCTCACTGTCTACCAGCAATATCTACCCTTTCTCTTGACTAGCTATTGACTGTTCAACTCCTTATCAGATAAATCAGGTGTCTTAGGCAAGCAAGACAAAACAAACACAACACATCTTTACATAATTAAACACACATGCTTATATATTTAAACAAATTCAGTGTAAATAAATAGAACACAGCAACTTCACACATTTGAAGTAAAATTCTGCAACATAAACAAATGTAACACATCTTTGCAGAGTTAAAATAATATTCCACAACAGAGTTTTAGTCCATTATTATGGCACTGTGAGGCAAACATGGTGTTAAGAGTCCTACATGCTGATCTGCAGGCAGCAGGAAGAGAACTTGCGTCAGCTTTTGAGACAGCAGAATCCAACTCCTAGAGATGCACATCCTCAAACAAAGCTACACCTGCTGCAACAAGGCTACACCTCCTAATAATGCCACTCTCTATGGACCAAGTATTGAAACACATAAGTCTATGGGTAACATTCCTTTTCAAACTACCACACACTCTTTGAAAATAATAAGAGAATGAATCTATCCTTACCATACACCTTCTAATATACCTCTCTATTGTTTGAGATCATTCTTTGTATGATTTGTTTCAGCTTATTTTCTTATCAGAGAGTACTTGGTCCTCTTTTTATTTCCCGAAAAGGAAATTTTAACTATACTTCTATGTATCTCTAATCCATTAGTAAAAAGTTAGAAATACAGAAGTCTATGAAGCTTAAAAAGTTGTTATATTTAAAATATTTTGACCAAAAACAGGATTTCTATTGAATTTTATACATATAGGTTAATAGAGTTGGGAGCTGCTTACAACATCTCTATTCTCCTTAGAAGATCCTAAGTTTCACACACAAAGATAATGCTTTATGATCTTCATTTAATATTCTTTTATTATGTACTCTTCTATACCATCATTTCATATGTTAAAGTCATTTGTAAACAATATTTGTTTATTCCAGATCTTACAATGAAATTCTTTTGGGGTGTTTAGATGGCAGACTTTAGAATAAGCAGTTATTGTGTGAACATTTTGGGATGTATGAAACTGTGTGTCTTTGAACAATTGTGTCAAATGCCTTTTGAAGTACTACTCTAGCTTCTGCAGTATCACCTTTAAGCTTTTATTCATAAATGCAGATAGTATTTGCAAAAATCACAAGGACATTATTTGAGGGCAGCTAATTAAAGTGTGCACAAAAAGCCTATACAACACTCTGGAGGCCTGATCTGGTAATATGCCCACAACAAGAAGCATTTCAAAAATGTACTGTTTCTTTTTTCTTGTTTCTAGGAATTTTGTGTATTTGTTTTTCCTTTATAGCAATAGTGTATGAATGCTCTTTCCGCCATGTAATTGCTTTAGTGTGGGTACTAGAATGTTAAAATTGAAAGCAGATTTCCTTTTCTTCCTTACTGAAAAGCATAACCATAGATCAAACAGTTATGAGGGCAGAAGTTCAGGTAAAGGGAAGTTGAAAGAAACTTCCTGCAACTCCTAGGAAGCCCAGATCATGTATAGCCATAATGAGTCCCCCTTGTCTCATGGTAAACATCTTAACAAGCAAATTTATTTTCCATTTTATCCAGTTGTTGTAATTTGCCTATTATGTGATAGTAGTTTTCAAATTGGCTTGTGGCTATGCATGTAGTTCTTTGTTTTGAAGTGTAAGCAAAATCTTCAAATTAGCCTTAATTTTCATTAAGGTAACTGAGAGGAGAAATTAACAGACAACTTTTACCTAGCCTTTCCACTAAATTTGAAGTTGTGTGTATTTTTCCTTTTTTATTAAATTGTCCCCATGAAGCATTTGAAAAGAAATGTGCAGGACAAGAAGTGACATCCCATCAGCTTTGGATTACACAATACAGAGACTACCATTTAACATTCACCAGAAAATCCTGAAGTTATAGTGAGGTTTCACAGATGCCATGGACTCATACACATTCTCTCATACTGCCATGCTGCACTCAGGATCTATATGTTCTCTACATTATTTCATAAGAAACAGAGGAATGACTCAGTAATACAAAATCTACAGCACTGAGATCTGAAATCTAGTTGTTTTTCTGTGTACTGAGGTTATCATGAGTCTGTTGCTGGTGTGAAAAGAGCCACTGATAAGAACAGTTAATGAATTGTGAACAGCACCTTAAAGTTGTCCTTCTATTGCCCTGATCAAATCAATCAAAATCCTATTCCTGGTCTTGCTGGGGATTCTGAGTCACTAAAAACTCTGTCAGTCTAGTGGCAAATTCAGTTACCCCATCTCTTGGCACAATGACAATGCATTCTTCAACAGAAAATTTAAGTGCAATAACTATTCTGAATCTAGAAAATAGAATGTTTTGCAAATGACATGGTGCAATTTTATGGGCTGTAGCTTTGTTTGTCACACACTTGCTATATGATAATTTGTTCAAAACAATGACAGCAAAGTTCGGTACTGACATAAAAAAAAGTAATCTAAGAAATGTTCCGAGTGCCTTCCTGAGTATGTTTGTACATGCCTATATACACATGAGTGCACATACACAAAATTATTCTATAATGTTTCTTCATTAATAGCTGGTTAATGCCATGTTAAATCCTGGATATTTACTAGGTTAGTTTCTACTCTGGTTTCCTTAATTTTATGTTTTATGTTACATATTTTTTCATAAAAAGAAAGATGTAGCTATTATATGCGTTTTTGTCTTTACCAATATAATATATAGATTGATCAAAGTGAGTAATTCATTCTTTTGGTCATCTCAAATAACTAGCTTCATCTTTGGTATAGAGGTATTGTATTTGCATTTTCTTTCTACTTAATTGTGACTTTCCACAGATCATAACTGTTCAAACATCAGTCATTGAACTCCTTTTGTCATGTAACAAACTGGGCAGAATGTCAAAAAAAAAAAAAAGATGATGGTGTGAAGACTTGGTTTGGATTCATCTAATTAGGTCAGGGAATGACTAATCAGTTGTTGAAGGCAGACACTTTAGGGGATGAAAATTATGATAAGTATTTTGCATATGTAATCTCAAATATCCCTTGCAAGAAGTAGACTAGTAGCGTGAAGGAAAGAACAAAAGGCCTTAAGGAATCTGGAGTCACTCTGCTCTGTGTGACAAAAGTAAATGTTAGTAAAGTCCCTATTACCCTGGTGATTATCTTCATTCACTCATCTCTGCCACCTCGTCTGCATTAATGGACAAGTTGCCACTTGGGGCTGTCGTATCTGACATCATTTTTTATCTCTCTATTTATACCAGAGGAACATACAGATTGATTCTAAGGATCTTAATGATATTACATTTTACTATAAACAACAACTTAAAATAGTTTGAATATGATGATACACTGTGAGAGACAAGTGCTTTTAAAATTAATAACCCTGAATGTAGACTCAACTGTAACAGTTAATATACAATTGAAGTGAATTCTGTTGGAGTGTAGAAGGACTGTTAAGAAACTCTGAAATCTTTCTTGGACACAGCTGTGTTCCTTGGTGTCTGAGTAATTGGGATGCTGTAACACTCCACTGAATCACACACAAGCCAACAACTAATGCCTTCTTCTGCACCATTCATGCTTCAGTGAAGGTGGTAAAAATGAACAAAACAATTTGAAAGAGTATGTGTCATGTGTAAAAAACCCTCCCAAGATTTTAAATCAAAATACATATGTCATAAAGGGAGCCAAATGCTTCACAATTTTCCCATCAGCTGCGGAGACAACTTGATTTTCAACTATGGGTTGCTTCACAGTTCTTAAAATACTATGATTTCTTGATTTAAGCCTGTCATATTATGAAAATTCTGGTAAGTCCACTAAACAGATGAGGCATATAAGTTCTAAAGTTAGATTGGTAATGTGGCTGAATTTCCAAAGTTAGTAATTCCTAAGAGTAATGAAATTTGCTAATTAGGTGAAAGAATCAGACTTAGCTTGATATTACTCCATTTCAACAAACAAAAAACAATTGTGAAACATAAGAAAAAGTCTGCTTAATTGAGAAGGACTTTTTAAATAAATGGAAAGAGACAGACAGACAGAGGAGAGAGAGAGAGACAGAGAGAGAGAGAGAAAGAGAGAGAGAGAGAGAAAGAAAGAGAGAGAGAGAGAGAGAGACTGAGTTCAACTTCCTTCCTTGGTAGGTGCCACAACAATGCTGGATATGGATGAATTTCTTGATATTCTTGGGTGACATCTGTCACCTAAGACATGGTATTTAAATATATATATGGATCCACAAACAGGTGTCTAAGCATAAGGATCACAACAAAAGCTACAAAACACCCATCTCTTCCAATACTTTGCATATATCCCATAAATACCAGTTTCCTCCACTTGCTAAGCTGTAATTTAGGAGGGAATGATCATAGTACTGAGACAGATTTTGCTGAAAAGCTGTCTACTTAATGGAATGGAACAGTAATAGATGAAAAGTAGATAAAATAATGAGTAAAAACACCCTTATATTCAATAAGTTTCCTCATTGTGTTCATGTCCATCATTACTACAGTTTTTAATAGGCTCTGCCTATTCCAGCCTTGAGTACCCAGGTAAAGTTCTTTCCATTTTTTGGATTTGTGAACATATTTCTAAGCCTTCATTTCCTTGTGAAGTAAAGGAGAAGAAGCATGCTTAATTTTATCAAATTGTACACTCTTTATACTAAACAGGAGCATACGGAGAGAAAGAATGGAAAATTTACGCTTTACTTCCAATTTTTCTTATGGAATCTCTGAATTCCCTATTTGACACCTTTCTAGCACCTCATTCTTAAAATCTCATAAGATACCAAATAAATTCAACAAGACAAATTTCATAATACTCTGGAGAAACAGACAATTGTTGTGCTCTTTGATGAACTTGCAAATCCCTGGTTGTACATTATTAAGAAAACATATATTATCATGTTAACTCTCAACAATTCAGTGGCCAGCAGCCCTGATACTTTCTCTCTGAACACTTGGACCAGCTTCCAGACACATCATTTTCAGGGCCTGGAGTTTTAAAAATTCTATTGTACTTACATAGTTGAGTGGTCTCCTGATGAGTCACAAGTATGGGATATGCAAATTACCAGAGAAATAATAAGAATATTTTTGTATGATGAATAGTATTCCTAAATGTTTCCCCATGGTTGAGATCGCTGAGATTATTCTTGGGAATTTGAAGTTTGTTCTTCAGGGCAATGCCAACAACAAAATACATTTTTTTCATTTCATTATTTGCAACTAACCATTTCTTATAACTATGAGTTTAAATGTTAGCAATGGACTTATTTTCAATATTTTTGTCTCCTCACCAATCAGTGTGGTACCTGACATCGTATAACCTCTGTATCTGTCATTTTCTAAAGTTGCCCCCCTCCATTTATAAAGCGGCCTAGAAGTCCACATCATTGGATAGCTGCAATTTGAATGAAGAGTTACTCTGAAGACTACAGATGACACAGAATTAGAAAACAGATTCATGTATGTGCATACTTGGCTTTACTCTAAGAAATATAACACTATCATGAAGCTCAACATTAAAAATGGAGAGAAAAAATCCCAGCTCCAATGACTTTATGTTCCTCTTCTTTTGGAAAAGGTGTGGAATAAAATCAACAATTGGAGAGGAATAGTGTGGTTTAGTATTGTTGATATAACAACCTTTGCATAAAAAAGTATGTTGCATTCCAGGAGGACCAAGGCAGCACAGTGATTCTCTGCCTCTGCCTGGTGGCAGTGGTGTAATTCCCCAACAGCCCTTTACAAAATAGAGGTTTGCTGCCACCTCTTAGAATTTTGACAGCAATAGCTTTGCATTATATAGATTATAAAAAATTACATTTACAAAATAATTTTAGAATATATCCATAAAAGAAAAAGTCCTGAAAATTGAGACAATAGTGGAAACAATTTTAATTTGAACAAATGATTTCAACATAGACTAACTGGAAACTCCAAAACTGTTCCTAATCAATGTATAAAATCTCACTTCTTTTTTTCTGTATGGCTTTATTTTGAAGGGTGTGTTTTTGAAAAAAAATGTTAACACCTTATAAATTGTCACCTTAAACTACACATGCAAATATTATTTTTCAGTTTGAAAAGATGTCTCTTAGTAAAATGTAATATGTGAACTTAAATTAGTCTTATTGTTGATGAAAATACAGCATTTATTTATACTGAAGCAATGACTTGTTAATACACACTATATGTAATATCAGATAAAAATCCTATTGACAATGATGTACTTGAGGGAATGTTAACCTGAAGTGCTGGTATAATCCAAATCAAGGTGAAGTGTTAATTTATTGATTTATGAATGTATTTTTAACTTAATGCTTATATTAGTATTAACTTTTTAATATAAATAAAGCAATAAATAAACTGTAGAAGATAGTCTGCTATGTAAAGCCTTGAAGGCCAGGATCTCACACAAATAGAACTGGATATTCTTGGAGCAGTTTCTAAACAAATTTAAAAGTTATGGCTGCTGCCTGAGATTCTTAAAGCATGTAAGCTACAATTTGCATATAACAGTAAGAGAACAACATTGGCAGTGAATCCTACAAGTTGTGGAAATCCACATATTCAACCAAACATGATAATATTTGTAGCCGGAGTTTTATAAACTTTAGCTTTTGTAATTCATGACTGCAGATTTATGCTTTCAAAAATCTATACTGCATTAACTTTATCTCCTGAATTTTTCATGTGGATTTTTGTGTAGCTAAAACACAGATATTATTTTGCATTTCAGTGTTACGTGCATTTATAATATTTAAGTCATTTGAATAAAGAACATATGGGAGCTTAAATTCCTTTGCTCCAAAGGGATATGGCATTCATTTAAATTAATACTTGAGTTCAAACGTGTTATGAATTGAAACATTCCTTTGATGAGAAAGAATGAGAAATATTTTAAGAGCATGGAAAAGAGAAAGGAATTGAAACCGAGTCGTTTTTATCCTGGCTGCCAAACACAACATGAAGGTTGGAGGGAAAACTACAATGAATTTCCAATATCAAGGATATACCTTTAAATCTCCATTCTCTCTAACCTAGAATTAAGTTTTGGGAAGAAGTTTAGAGTGAGATCTGCCAGCCCCTAGCCACATGACCTAGAGAAAGTCATTCAAAGCACCTGTGGCCACACACATTGCTCCGTCAAGCAGTAGCTGTCACTTGACCAGAGAAAGTGTGACATATATTAAATGTGGTTGATTGAAGTCCTTCTAGGATTGTGATTTACATTTAAGGGTCTATTACTTCTTCTTTCTTTTTTTACAAAAAAACTTGTGTATCTGGAAATGATCAGTCTTGGTTATCTTTCTCCATTTTCATGTTCTTGTTACATTCTTTCTTTACTCATCTACTGTGTTGATTAGTTGTCATGTAACACAAACACATGTACCTGAAAAGGAGAGAATCTCCACTGAGGAATGCTCTCTCTTAATCAGTAGCTATGTCTATGACACATTTTCCTTTTAATTTTTTTATTTAATTTTTTTTTGTTTTACATACCAACTACAGTTCCCCCCCCACATCTCCTCTTTCCACCCCCCCATCAACTCCTCAGAGACTGAAAGGCCTCCATTGTGGGGGTCAACAAAGTTTGGCATAACAAGTTGAGGCTGTACCAAGTCCCTTCCCCCTGTTATCAATGCTGAGCAAGGTACCCCTCCATAAGAAATGGGCACCTAAAAGCCAGTTCATGCATGACGGATAAGTCACATTTTCTTAGTTGTTAAGTGATGTAGAAAGGCACTGACTACTACTGTTAGTAGTTCCATCTTTAGACAAGTGGCCCTTGGCTTTAAAAGAAAAGTGAATGAGAAAATCAAAGGAAGCAAGGCAGTTGAGATGCACCATTCCTCAATGATACCTAGTTTCGATTGAGCCTTTGTGTCATTCAATGATGAATTGAAACCTGTAAACCAATCAAATCTTTTCTTCCAACAAGTTGATTTTGGTCAATGTGTATCATAAAAAAGAGAAGAAAATAGTATATCATCTAAGGTATTTATAAATGACAACAATTGTCATATGGTAATTGTATAGGAAGCACTGAACAAAGAAATAAGTAGCATCAGTATTTGAAAATGCAACACAGGATCACTCCTTCTAATAGTTTTTTTATTTCAAGTGTTTGTGGTCTGAATCCATGTGTTCAATAATGAATCTATTTTACCAGTATTCAGAAACCTTGCTAGGCAAAGAAATTTCTGGAGGCAAAAATCGCTATCATCACCTGGAAGCTCTTTAAAGATAGAGACTAGCAGTTCCCTTCCCACTCGTAGGAATTCAGTTTGCATTTTCATCAGATGGTTTGCATCCATTTTTAATTTGGAAGAAGACTTCTTAGGCTATTTTCATCCAAATGTCTTCTTCATTAACTATATTTCAGTCCATTACTCAACTGCCGTTTATCACATACCTATTTTTGTTTCTAGAAATACTTCTACTAAGTGGTTTGTGGTCAGTACAAAGGAGCAGAGAGTGGTTCTGAATGATACTGTTAAAGTCTCAATAGATGAGTTCCTTGGTCTGAGTTAGGAGAGAAAAAGAAAAATGAAGGATATTCCATGTATTCGGGGTGCTACACTATACATGACAGTTTGGACTCATGGTATGTTAATTTATGATAAAACATTGAAGAAAAAAACCACGATTGTAAAATGTTTGGTGATTGTTCACAGGAATATCTCTGTGAACATCTGAAAAGGGACTGAAGTCTACTGCTGAAACATAAGCATGTATAAGGGATGATCCCATGTTCAGGAGAATTTATTATTTGATAAACCATTGCTTTCAAAAAAGTGTTGAAGAGATAGCCCAGTGGTTAACAACACCTACTGCCTTTCCAAAGGTCCAGAGTTCAGTTCCCAGCAACTACATGATGGCTCACAACCATCTATAATGAGATGTATTGCCCTATTCTTATATACAGGCATACATGCAAATAGAACATTGTGTAAATAAGAAAAAAAAGTGTCCTTAATGCTCTACCTAGAGTACGTCAATTGAAAATATGCATATCAATAACTAAATTTTAGAATCTGTTATTTTACTTCAACTAAACTTTTCATTAAAAAAAATTGAAAACACCTTACAAATTTTAATGGACTTGTACTTTTCTTGTAGGCAGTATCCAAATTTTTTAATCATTTTGGTTATTTACATATCACTGGCATAATCAAACATCTACTTTCTGAAGATATTAAAAATATATAACACCAAAAACATTCAATAGAAGAGAACGAATGGAACTGGAAGACTTTGAATGTATTTATGAGACATATATTTAGATGAATCATCAGCAAGAGAGCAAGGAATACTGGAGTTAAATGTTGAGGATTTCTTGCTAAAGCAGAAAACATTAATGAGACAAAATTAAAATTTCATATAAAAGAGTTATTATATTTCTGTACTTAGAATCCAATGAAGGTGATCAAAGTGATATTTGATACTGATTATTTGTCTCCACACAATGTATCTGTTAAATACTCCCCTTGTGTCTCTAAATTGAATGTTAAGAAATGATTAAGACATTACTAATTCCTTCATAATTTTATAGGTCATCTGAAACAATCTTAAAGTTTTCATTTATAGAAAATATTTTGAATGAAAGTAGCATGAATATAAAACAAGATAGTCTTTTTAATGCCTTTAAAAGGAGAAAAATCTGTCATCACTCTAATTATGTCTTCTAACTGAATACTTCTTTGAAATTAGAATTGCGTAGTTAAATATATCAGAACTTAATGAAAATCATTGTTTTGATAATATATCAGGTCACATAGAAATAGATCACCTATTTCACCATTCTATGAGCTTTGACATTTTGTGATATTTTTAACTAATTAAACTTTTTTTTTATCTAACAAGTGACATAGTATTTTTTGTGTCTTCCTAAGATTGCATGGGGAATGTTGATGATTATTTTCAGATTAAAACAAGTTGAATGGTATGCCACAACATGAACCTTATTTCTTAATTTGTAGAGTAACTTAGTTCATCTTTAGATATCTTGTATGATGTTGGCCAAAAGTTGATCTCTCTCTCTCTCTCTCTCTCTCTCTCTCTCTCTCTCTCTCTCTCTCTCTCTCTCTGTTGTGTGTGTGTGTGTGTGTGTGTGTGTGTGTGTGTGTGTGTATGTGTATGTGTGTATGTATGTATGTATGTATGTATGTATGTATGTATGTATGTATGTAAGGCTCGGGGCCCTTAGAAATAAAGTAGGGGAAACAGCATTGAATCAAACTAAGCCCTCTGAATGTTGGTAAAAGCTTGGAGGATAAGATAATCAATGGGCTGCTAACAGTGGTGCCAGGATTTAACTTTAGAGGACACATGAACTTTGGGAGTCAATTCTCTATGGAGGGTTATTATTGCAAACCAGGTACAGCAAGGATGGCCTATACCTTCTGCCAATTGATATGACAGACTTTAAATGTTGCTGGTGTAAGGCTTCACTATCCCAGTGGAAGAGAAGGGGGAGGGGTTGTTGGGGAGGGTAGAGAACATATGAGAATGGGAGGTAAAGAAATGTGTGTGTGTGTGCATTATGATGGGGATAACACTTTGTCATTAATGAGTTTTCCATGTAAGAATACATCTTTGTCATACAGGAGAAGTTTGATAAAGTTTGAGAATGACAAGTGACCTGCAGCCTAGACTCGATTTAGAGTATCATTTGATCTTGCTTGAATATCTGTTCATTGAAGCTGGACAAAGCTAAACTGCAGTCTAAAATGATGTGAGATGTCAGAGCCACAGGTTAATGTAATGCATTAAACAACACTATGACCTCATTCAAAAAACTAGAGATAAATGTCACATCAAGCCATTCAGGCAGAAATTCTTGTTCTTTAAGCAATAACTCTGAGAGCCTTTAAAAAAATGCCCTTATGAAATAGACCAAATCCCCTCTCTTTCACATTGCAGAGCAGTAACAAATCCTAATAGTCAAACTCAGCAGCTTTTTGGGCTGATCAGGCTATTTTGGTGCTATATCAAGAGAAAAATTTGACAGTCTTGGCTCACAATTTTAACCTCCTTCAGAAGTGTTACAATCTGGTAGGGGACTATCTATGGAATACTAAACATCTATCTTGTTTTAAAACCAGCCATTCTCTCATAAATAATAGCTGTGTTTCATGCATGATCCCCTTTTTGTTCTGTTGCTACAGAAGCAGCCAACTAGGCAACAGAGGAAGCAAAGTAAACCAATATATTCCCAGTACTCTTGGCATCACTGATGAAAGTATCTGTGATTCTTAGGATGATGATCCAAAGGAAATCAGAAGAAAGGCACATTGCACACCTGTTGTATAAATAAAGTGCATGTAAGAGGAGAAGGGGGCATGGGCATAGAGTGTCAACTGAGAAGAAAAAAGCTTGGAGGGAGAATGTTTCATAGCGTCAATTCACGCTTCAGCTCATGGGGACTAAGACATGAGTGTTTAAATTTTTTTATGTTTTTTTTGTTTTTTAACTCAGGGATTCCTTTTACTATGTATCTGTTAGCAATGGTTGAATTACCTGCTACATTAAAATTTATTTCTTATGGAAGTTTAGAAAGCATAAACTGTTTTCTCTGTAGATTAGAATAAATTGGGATTTGTGACATATTTGTAAAATTGTTGGTAAGATTTATTCTTGTGCCCTTTAATCTCTGTTTCTCATGGAGCATAGAATTTCATTTTCCACGGCCCAAATCCAGCACATTTATGGAGGCTTTTCACACAAGGCTGTCTTGTGGTAACTCAATTCCCAATGGTTACACACTTGTAACATCTGTAATGATTGTTGAAACTAAAGCTGTGTAATGGTAGCAAAATGGTCAATTAAAAACAAGAACAATTTTTCCAAGTTCTTCTACCTCTCCACATACATTGCAAATCTTTTCCTTTTGCTTATAAGTCTAAAAGAACTGAACAAATTGTGTAACTGCTACTTTTCTTAGCTCCACGGTAATTTAAAAGCTTAGAAACATGTGGAATAAACTTTTATTTCTTTCTGAACCAAACAGCTAAAGGAGTGTAAACAAGCCTTGTGCTTCAGCCTGAAGTAAGCTCCAGTAGGGCTCACCCATCCTCCCCACTCTAGTGATGTGTCATGCTCTTCTGTTGGATCAGTTTGCCATATTTCATCATTTGAAGTTACAGTGTTTCAAAGTGTCTGTGAGAGTTGCTTTATAGTGCAGGTTTTCACTGGTGTCACTGCCTCTGGGACATCATCATCTTTTTTTTTATCACCATCACTTTGGGCATTTATATTGAAAACTTTGCCTTCACAAAGTTCTTGGGCTGCACACACAGTCTCTTGAATATCTGCTAGTGTCAGCTGCAACTTCCTCAGCCATTCATTCTTTTCTTTAGCATACTCATATTTCAGTCACAAGTCACTTCTGGCAGTATCATTTTTGTTTGTTTCTTTACTGGACTTTTATTTTTGTTTACCAAGTTGACTTCTTTTAATTGTGGTTGTAAAGTATCATATGGGCTTCTCATTGGGAGACAGAAGACAACAGAATTATACACTTTCCTAAGAACACTGAATGAAGTCCCAGCATCAGACAGTGTTACTTATGTGTTGATTTGAAAACTGAGAAGATAATAATCAAGTGTGTGCTGTGTAGCTGTCTCTATTTGGCTAATTTACCACGTTCACTTATATCTAAGCTATGTTGTTGGGAGACTGCTATTATTTACTTAATTGTGCTTATGAAAATTCAGATGTGTCAGATGTATGCAGATGAGTTCTGCCTTCATAGATGAGTGCTATTGAGTCCTATGATTTAAAAGCTTTGCATTTAAAGAAAAAATTATTTGATGAAAGGACAAACATTAAGACATTAATTGTATATGTCTTATTATCAAGTAAGACATGTTTGTGGAAAACATTAATATAAAAGCTAACATTTAATTGTTTGTAAATATAATAAGCAAATGTTAGGCTATATCAACCTTAGTTTCACAGTATTATTTAAACATCCTTTTGGGTCAATGTTATTTTTTTCCTTGTTATAAATTCTAAATCCCAACAGGACTAAGTTAGCTGAAAATGTATTCCAGTTTGGAGAATTCATTCTTGTTAATAGTTCTAATAGTACTGGGAAATTTATCAATCCTCTACTGGTTATTTGGACAAATGTTCTCCTTATCCAAAATCAAGCTCATTCATGAAAGACAGAAAATAATTCATCAGAAAATTGCATGTATGGCCACAGAATTAGAGTATAACCAAGGTAATATTTTTGTAAATTTTGTCCACAGTGGCTAGGAGGCATTGCCTGATACCTTGACCCTGGACTTAGAGGCATGTATGAGCTTTCCAGTTTGTGATGGGAACTGAACCTGCAAGTACTCTTAACCACTAAGTTAGCTCAGACAAAAGAATTGCTCCATTAGGATGAAACTACTAGATTAGAAATATTTTGGGAAAAAAGTAAAAGCACTTTTATGTCTTCCCCACTTAAATTCAGAAGCTGATGTCTGTGTAAAATTTTGAAGTCTGTGTAAAACACCTAAGAATACAATATTTGTAATATGCTAGTGAGTAATTTGTGAAAGTTAGAAAAGCTGTAACAACTTTTATAGGGTGAAAGAACTCACTTTAAAATATATTATTCCTACCAAAAATATTCTTTTCCCCTTCAAGAAGTACAACTAGGAGTTTTACTGTATTTTGTGTTTCACATTTATGATAATAAAGTTAGTTGTTTTATTGTAAAGCTCTTTTTATATACCTGTTTCAAGTGATGAAGTATATGGTTCTAAAATATTCTCAATCAAGTTACCACTCCAACTGGTAACTTCTGGATTTATTGTTTTTAACGTATTTTGGAGTCACTCTAATTATATTACCTACATGGTAATGTCTTTCTCACCAAGAAGTTTTGACTTTTTCCTATTACTATTAAGTCTAAAATATTTTAGGCTCATATTTGTGGGCAAATTCTTGACTGGGCACTGCCTGACTGTAATGGAGAATTGTTGTCTGATTTATTAAAAAGGTGTAAAAGGATTGTTATTAATTTGAGGAAAGGCTCTAATTTTATAAATAATACATTGGCTTGATACCACAATCTCATTGTCTTGTAATAAAGGATCCTCAGTAACCAAATTTATTAATATATTAAATTCCTAGAATGTCAAAAATACTGTGTTTACATATTTTAAAAATAAATAGTATGTAGCACTTGTTGTTACAGTCCACAAACAGGGATTGGACAAGGTATTGTAGAGAATTTATTATGATAAAATTATGTCTAAGAAATTCATGAAGTATAACAATCAAAAATGACACACTCAACCTGCACAGGCACACACATGCACACACACACACACACACACACACACACACACACACACACGGACTTGAGATGCAGTCTTTGCAATCTTGTCATTTTATACTCAAGCAATGTTTCAATAAATGGCATGAACAGTGGTCAATAGAAGGAAGATCAAGGGCAGATTCTGAGTACATGAGAACTGTGTTTGAGAAATAAGTTCTTTTTTTTAGCGTTCTCTGTATTTGTTTTTTGTGTCTTTTACACCATGCATCTTGATCCCATTCATTTCCCATCCCTGTGTACCCACCCTCTGCCCTTGTACCCCCCCCACCAAATAAAATAGAAAAAAGAAAAGGAAAAAAAAAACACTTGTCATGGAAGCAGAAGTGTGACATAGAGTCATGCAGTGACCTATTTGTCCATATCTTTACCTGCATGTGTTCATTGCAAAGAGGCCTCTAGTTTCTGCTACACTGTCAATGCTGGGCCCTCACTAGAACTCCTCTTGGTTATTCTTCTGTTGCCCTGTGTTGTGGAAATCCTGCAGTTTTGGGTCTGCTGGTCTGCTCCCTTCACATGCTCCAGCCAAACAGTTGCAACACTGTACCCCTCCTGGGCAGCACAATAGAGTCAATCTTGTTGGGTGGGGGAGCCAGTCC
The DNA here is from genome assembly GCF_003668045.3 of Cricetulus griseus. Lineage (NCBI taxonomy): Eukaryota > Metazoa > Chordata > Mammalia > Rodentia > Cricetidae > Cricetulus > Cricetulus griseus. Next base: position 246,206,345 of record NW_023276807.1, on the reverse strand, counting down.
CTAAGTCATGAGCATTGGACAGTTGTCCCCATTACGCATCTGTCATGTGTCGGCATGTGCAGGGAAAAGATGCTCCCGGCTCCCCCAAACACACCAATCAATGCCTGAGGCAGGTGGCAGAGCTGACTCTGAGTTCATAAGGGCAGGACAGCTGCCCCTCCCTGCCACCACCTGCAATACTCTGGAGAGCAAGCCCAGGTATCACAATAGAGCCATCCCTGTTGGCATAGGGGTGAGTAAGCCAGCCGCGATATGGTGAGCATGGAAGAACTGTCCCCATTAAGTTCTCATTTCTCATTCTTCCATAGAAGCCAGCTCTAGGATGGGAGAAGGCTTTCAAGATACTCATTGAAAGATGAGTAGGAAGAAGCTAGAACGGGGGGGTGGGGGGCAATGGTGAATAATGTCGTCCACATGTGTGGAAGTATATGTGAAAAAACAAGTACTGTAGAGAATGTCCGAACACTCAGAGCACACAAGAAAGATTTACTCGAATGACCGTTCATCTGAGAGCCAATGCACAGTCATGAACTCTTCAGCCATGTTCACCAAGAGATGAGAAGAAGCCGGGATGGAGGCGGGGGGCAGTTTGAGTTCAGGAACTTGAATGATCACCAATGTCTGTGGTCACAAATCACTCCTACAATCTTAGAAGACTTGAGTGGCTAATGTTCATAATAGCTCATATCACTGCCAAAATGCCAAACAATTGTGTTTGGCTAGAGCATGTAGAATATAACTAAAGGAAGGACCTGCAATGATGTGTGTGGTTTTAAATTGTTTATTTGACAATGTAAATTTAACTAAGTTATTTATAAACAATGGATACTTAGACTATATCTAAACTTACATGTTAGGCTTTAAAAGAAGTTGGGTCACACAAATCCACTGCTTATCCTTAACATTAATTCATCTGAAAATCCATAAATGTTGATAACCATAGCCGAAAATTGTATTTCTACGACACAAGTGGAAAATTAATTGTTTGCAGGGCAGAAAACTGAACCTAGGGCTTCATGCATGCTCACCAACTTTCCCATCAGTGAGGCACACTCAAGTCCTTGCTTTCTCATTGAGAACCAGTGAGTCCACTTGTCCCTTATCAGACCCTCTGAGTTTGCCTTACTAACTGTAGACTTTATGTTTTTTTTTTTTTTTTTTTATGATCCATGTATTGTTCCTATAAGGAAGGAACGGCTATCATCAGCTTTTCTGTTTGCAATCCCATGGTGCATTAGTGTGATATAGATAAGGAAAAACAATGTGAGTTCTGATTTAAAATAAGGTTCTCAGAAGTGGCAGACAAATGATCAAAATGTTTCAGGACACCCAGAGATGCAGTCCACCTCATTTATCATGTTCAGCATTTTTCTTTTTTTCTTTTCTTTTGAAACATTTTATTTTTCTTTGTTAAATTTAATCTAGTAAAATTATTTTCCCCCTCTGGGGAAGATTACTGTTCTTCTTGCATATGTGCAAAGAAGTTATTTAGGTCAGTTACGGAAGAGGAAAATAAAAAAGCAAGAAAGGAATTGGGGACAATCTGGTTTGAGATAAGATAATGATACAGAAAGATGTAGCTTTTATTAATGTTCACCAGATAAGGCTCTAGAGAACTCTAGAATATTCTCATTTCTAATTTTATAACATTTGAATTAATTAGATTAATTGATCTAAAGAACTAACTGCGATTTTCATAGTCTGGATTTCACAAGAGAGGACAATAGAGAGTTAGGAATTCAAAACAGCTTCAACATCCTCAGTTACAAGCCAACAACCTGAAAACAACTCATGGATCCTCAAAGTGAGGTATCCTTATTGTTCCTTCTTTGTTATGATGGACACTCTTCATGTGACCCTGATATGTCTCCATCACTCTTCATAATGAGATAAAATTTTATCACACTTGACTTCTGAAACTTTGTTTCTCATTTGTACAGATATCCAAGCACATCTCTACATTAGGTAGAAAAAACATGTAACTATTCATTCCTTTTTAATTATTTTTTAAAACTTATTTTTTATTTTATAATTCTACCAAAGTCTCCCTTCCTTCCTCTCTTCCAAGCTACTCTGCCAACCTTCCCTCTGCCCAACCATCCACTCCTACTCCATTTTTCTTCAGAAAATCCCTGTACCAATGCATTCAAAGCTACTTTCCACTTTCTCCTCTTTAAGGTTCAGTATAACTAGATTTATTTTGAGGTCCTTGATCCACTTGGACTTGAGTTATGTGCATAATGATAGATATGGATCTATTTGCAATCTTCTAAATGTTGGAGCCCATTCCCTGTGAGGGCATACCATGCTCAACCTTAAAGCAGGGGAGAGGGACTTGATCCCACACCAGCGTAATGTGCCTGACTTTGTCTACTACCCATGGGAGCCCTTACCTGTTGAGAAGAATGGGTGGGGTATGGGCTTGGGGGAGGCAGGAGGAGAGGCAGGAAGGAGAACTTTGGTTGGAAGGTAAAATGAAATTTAAAAAGGAGGAAAGGAAGGAAGGAAGGGAGGGAGGAAGGAAGGAAGAAAGAAAAAAAGAAAGAAAGCAAGAAAGAAAAATACAGTTTCATTTGTCATTGTATAATTTAGAAATTGGGAATATGTGAATTTGAGGAGTATTATAGCCTTACGCATGTTCAGCATATACTTCACCACCAAGCCTTTCAATTAAATTTAATTTACATACCATGTCATATATATATATATAGATAGATAGATAATGTGATATATATATATATATATATATATAATAGTAAAAAGAAAAACAGAATAAGAAATTATGTTACATTTCCAAAGTACTATGCCATCACTTCCAACCTTTTCAAAATAGAAATGATTTCTATGATTATTAGGTAATTGAACAAGTGATAGAAACAATGAAATCAAATTGAGCACTTTCAATATGGTACACACTGCCTGTCAATTTTTAACAGCCTCACATTCAAGATAATATATTTCTTATTATTTTCAAATATATCTCCATGATGTTCTTATGGTTTCTATTGCTGTAAAGAGACACCATGACTACAGCAACTTCAAAGAAGAAAGCAATTAATTGGGACTGGCTTATAGGTTCAGAGGTTAGATTCGTTTTCATCATGGGAAGAAATATGGCAGAGTGCAGGCAATGGTGGTGCTGGAGGAGGACCTGAGAATCCTTCATCTGGAAGCATAGGAAGCAGAAAGAGTGCATAAGCTATTGAGCTTGGCTTGAGTTTCTAAAACCTCAAAGACCACCCCCAGTGACATACTTCCTCCAACAGGGCCTACCCTCTCCAACAAGTTTATACAACCTAGTTCTTTTAAATAATGCCACTACCTGTGAGCTTCAGGCTCATAGGTTTTCATTCAAACCCCACAGTGACTATCACTTACTGGTGACTTTTGAAAAAAATATGTTATTTGTTCCCTAAAGTTGTTTTGTAATATCATTGAGGGATTATTATTTGGGGGAAGGATGAGGTCAGTGACAAACCTTAGAGTTTCTAGATCTATTCTCTTTAACTTTGCTTTGTAATAAAATTGTTCAAGTGCTGATTCAGGGGTTGTATCTATATATTGATTTTTAGGCTTTCCCTCAGTTTATTTGGGCAGCTTCACCCAGAACTGGCAAATTTAACATGCTTCTTGCATGGTTACTTTGTATCTGTGTTTAATATCCACCTCATGGAATTAAAGAAATCAGTTGAATATTTCCAAATAACATTGCCTGGAAACAAAAATAAATTATGATTTTTTGTTGTTGTTCTATGAGCAACAATACACTCAAATTGTTGGCAATTGAGGTTAATCATGTAATTGTAATTTGGATCTTTAGAGAAATAATACATATTTAAAATGTAATTGAAAGACTGACATTTATTTTTAATCTAGTTTCTGCTCATAGGGGTATACATGAGAGGTGTTGGAGTGCAGAAAATGAAAGAGCACATGACATGCTTATTTAATTTCAAAAAATAAAAAATATCACTCTCAGTAGCTGAGCACAAACCCAAACCATTAAACTATTAAGTCTGATTATTTTACACTCATTATAAAATGAGGATCTTCTAAGATTTTCTGATGTGGCTAAAAATTACAGGCATTAGCAAGGAAGTTTGATTTTTTTTTCCTAAGCATAATAGGATCTGTGAGAAGAAAGTGAACTTGTTTAGGACACTAACAGGATTGAATATGTAAATCTAAGTGTTCAGATTATTTCTTGAATTTGAAAATTAGAAAAAATACACCACACTGCCTAGAAATTTAAGAGATTGATTAAATATATAGGCAATATCTCCAGAAACACAGAATTAAAATCTTCAGTAGGTGAGAGCAGAAAATCTACATTTAAACATCACTTATGCAAACTATAATTTGAGGTCCACATAGTTGGGGAAAATGTACAAAGAACCAATTTGTATATGATTATTAGACTTTGATTCTAGAACTAAAATGAACAAATAATTAGAAATACCCACTAGAGATTGCAATGTTGCTTATTAAAAAAGAAGCTATTGAGATGCATAATTTATGGAAGAAATATACATTAAGGATAGAAATAATGATTTTGCATGTTCTCTTTACATTTTATTCTCTAAAACAGCAATTGAAATACTTTGAAGTAATAAGAAATTTGAATGTGAAACTGTAACTCTCCTTATTCTTTGTAATCATTATGAGAAAGCTCAGCAGGTAGATTTGCTGAAACAACTGTGATCCCCAAAAGAACAAGATTCAAATCACTTAGGGCACCTTTTCCTGTAAACTCTCAAGTGCTGTGTTTTTCTTACTAGGAACCCTGTCTTTCCAATTTAGGCAACATCCTACAATGTGTTGACTGATTTAAACAGACTTTTTGTGTTTGTGAACCTGTGAAGATTAAGTGATTCTCTTGTGCTTCCCAGTGCTTATTCACAGGAACATCTCACATGTCATGAAACCTAAATCTTATGACTGTGTCTTTACACTGGTTGGAGGCACATATGACAAAAGGTTAATATTTATTTGATCTATGATGAAATTAGTAGTTTACATAATGACTAAAAATAAAGCAATCCTATTTTATTTAAAATACATATTTTTCTTTTTAAATTTATTTTTATTAAAATTAAAACCAATTGTATTTTACCTACCAATCCAAGTTCCTTCTCCCTCCCATCGTCCTATTCCCCACACCATGCCCACATCCCACCCCCATCAACTCCTCAGAGAGGGTGAGACCTGGCTGTCTCATCATTTGGGGCAGGACCTAGGCATATCCTGTGTATCTAGGCTAAGAGAGTATCCCTTTATGGGAAATGAGCTTCTGAAGTCTGTTCGTGCACTAGGGATACATCTTGGTTCCATGGCCAGAGACCCCATAGATTGCCCAGTGCTCCTAGCTGATACCCACAGGTTCCCTTAACATGGCTCCCTCTTTTAAGGAATCTCTTTCCTTCCTCTCCTCTGTTCTTTCCCCAACTCAACCTTCCTGATCCTTCATGGCCTCTTCCTCCTTCCCCTTCTCCACTCCTTTTTCTCCTGCCTCTCTCCTTCCTCCCCCCATGCTCCCAATTTCCTCAGGAGGTCTTTTCCCTTTACCCTTCTGAGGGAAGTCTCTATTACAACACTGTACAATAAAGGAAATTCCAGAGGTATCACCATCCCTGACTTCAAGCTCTAGTATAGAGCAGTAGTAATGAAAACAGCCTGGTATTGAAACATAAACAGACAGGTAGACCAGTGGAATGGAGTTGAAGAGCCACACACCTGTTCTTTTTTTTTTAATGAAGAAGCTAAAATTATACAATGGAAAAAAGAAAACATCTTCAACAAATGGTGCTGGCATAACTGGATGCTGACACGCAGAAGACTGCAAATAGATACACAACAGTTGCAATGCAAAATACTTAAGTCCAAATGGATCAAAGGCCTCAACATATATTCAGCCACAGTGAACCTCTTAAAACCCTTGAACGAACTGGCACAAGAGAACACTTCCTGAACATAGTGCCAGTAGCACAGACACTGAGATTGACAATTAATAAATGGAACATCCTGAAACTGAGAAGCTTCTGTAAGGCAAAGGACACAGTCAGCAAGACAAAACGGCAGCCTACAGAATGGGAAAAGATCTTCACCAACCCCACATCTGACAGAGGGCTGATTTCCAAAATGTACAAAGAACTCAAAAAACTAGTCACCAAAATACCAAATAATACAATTTAAAACAATACAATACAGATCTAAATAGCCAGTTCTCAACAGAGAAATTTCAAACGGCTGAGAGGCAGTTAAGAGATTACAGAGTATTTTTTCTTTTGAAGTATAAGGATTTAATAGTCATTTCCAACCGGGTATTCTGAGAGAAATCTACTAAATTTGCTAAATATTCCTACAGGATTTTTCATTGGAAATTGTCTGGAATGGATGGAGAATACATGAGCTATGCAATATAAAGTTCTGATCCTTTTCCTTGAGTGGACATCAAGGATGACCAAGGATGACAGCGACAACCTCAATAATGTGTTATAAACTCCACTTTTGACAATGCCAGGAAATTTCTATGATGTACAGAAATTAATATCACAAATTCTTTATGAATTATTTATATTGAATATGTTTCCATTGGTATAGTACACCATTAGCTTCCTTAAAGGTAATAGGCAATCATGTTATTAGACAAAATTTCATAACACTATACAAATGCAATGATTTTTTTTTACATACAGGCTTTGCACAGACTAGGAAAACATGCCACAACTGAGGTATGTCTCCAGCATTAAATTTTTAATATATTTTTATTTATGATTTTTTATTTAAACTAGAAATAATCTTGTTTTTCATGTCAGTCCCAGTTCTCTCTCCCTCCCCTCCTCACTTGCTTGCCACTGACCCCCTTTCCCACCCTCTTTCTGCTCTCCAGGGAGGGTGATGTTTTCCATGGGGATCTTCAAAGTCTGTCATATCATTTGGAGCAAGGCCTAGGCCCTCCCTCATGTGTCTAGGCTGAGAGAATATCCCTCTATGTGGAATGGGCTCCCGAAGTCCATTCATATAATAGGGATAAATAGTGATCTACTACCCGAGGTCCCATAGATTGCTCAGGCCTTCTAACTGATACCCACATTCAGGAGGTCTGAATCAGTCCTATGCTGGTTTACCAGCTATCAGTCTGAGGTCCATGAGCAACCCCTTGTTCAGGTCAGCTGTTTCTCTGTGTTTCTACAACCTTTGCTCATCAATCCTCCCTCTCTGCAACTGTAATATATTTTTTTCATTTTTGTTTTATGAAGTACAGCATCTATTCTCACAATGAACTTGAAAAATATGAAATAGAATAGCTGAATCTGGCAATATGAAGTTTTCATCTGGAATTTCAGATTAAGAATCAAGAAAATGGGAAACAAATACCCAAACAGAACAGACAGCCATAGTAATAGACTTAAAATCTCTAATAAGTGTATATGCTCATGTATTTGAAGTGAAAATGTTTTAGCTTTGAATATGATGCTGGAGGATCATAACTTCATATATTTATAATCTGATTGAGTATTATACAAATCAGAACAAGTTGGAAATGAATTGGTCATACACGAATGGGTCGTATAGACAAAAGTAATTGCACAAATGTGGAAAATTGAGAGGTTGTTCATTTTGTTTCACACTAATATCTTTTTTTAAAAAAGGCAAAAAGGCTAAAATGTGAGCAATACTAAAATAATATAACAGCAATAACAATTGATGAATGTGAAATTTCCCTTTAAAGTTTTAAGTAATAACATGATAGTCAAAAGTATAAATAAAACTTTTGCATTGTGCTTTAAATTGAAATATACATTTTCTTTGGTTTTAAAACATGCTAAAAAATTTGTGGCCTGGATTTCATTGGCTGTCACGAAGAGTAGACATGAGTAGGCAGGTTAGACATACACGTATTTATCCTTCCCATTTCAAAAGGCCATGAGAAAAACCCTTCAAACACGTCATTAAGCATGTTTATTATTTTATTTAAAATATTGTCTTGAGGTGCAGATGCTTTGTTATAAGAAACACATTCTATGAACTGTAATTCACACTTCTGGCAAGTTCTCCATGAAGTTTTTGAGTTTTACTTTTCGCCAATATGTAGAAGATAATTTTTCTCAAAACATAGCTTTAACATTTTCCTCTTTTATAACATGTACTGATTTCAAAACATATCTTACATGTTTGGCCTTGGAAATATATCTTACATAAAGTTGAAAAGCAAAGTTCAACCAAAAGCAAAGGACCAAGACTCTCCCATTTCAATGTGACATGAAAGAATTCTGTTTTCAATTTCCATGTCAGTTATTAGAGACATGATTGCCTCATCTCTAAAGGATTGTTAGAGGGAGATAATATGCACCACTGAAATACTTGCAATTAAAAATTAACTTGTCAGCCTGGTAGTGGTGGCCTACACCTTTATTCCCAGGACTTGGGAAGCTGTGGCAGGTGGATCTCATGAGTTTGAGTCCAGCATGTTCTATAAAGCAAGTTCCAGGACAGCCAGGACAGTTGGACTGTTTACCCTGTCTGAAAAAACAAGCAGGCAAACAAACACACAAAAAGAACTTGGCAGCCACAGCTGCTCTGAGTTCACATGCATAAAAGCCATGTCACTTTCACAGGACAGCGTTTCACAGCTTTCTTCCCTGTGCTCTGGCTCAGTTCTGTCTGCTTCCTCTTCAGAGGAGTTCTGGAACTTTGTAGGGAGGGATATTGACAGAGATGTCCCATCTGTGGTTGAGCATTCACAATCAGTATCATCACTTGCTCTCAGCAGCCCTTTGAACAATATTGTGTGTCCACAATAATAAAAACGTCTTTGGCCACCGTTGCCTACCCCTAGCTCAGGAGGTAATGTCAGTTCATAACTACTAGGGGAGGGAGAGTTCTTTTTCATTAGGAGTATGTCCACTGGTATGTTCTCCACGCTCCTGTGTTATGGTCAGCACTAATTGGACCATGGGGGATAGATACATTCAAGATATATTATATTCATGCCAAAAATTTTGAAGGAAAACTGTGATAAAAATTTGGCAGTATGTTGTACAATTATTTCCTAAACAAAAACATATCAGTTAGTTATTGAAAACTGAAAGGTTTATATGATGCATTAGATTCCAAATGCATTCTACCACATTCATTTTTATCAAAGCTATAGTATACCAGAGCATACTTCAAACAATTAAAACACCTCTAGAAGAACCCATTTACTTTGTTTGTTTGTTTGTTTGTTTGTTTGTTTTTCGAGACAGCGTTTCTCTGTGTAGCTTTGGAGCCTATCCTGGCACTCGCTCTGGAGACCAGGCTGGCCTTGAACTCACAGAGATCCTCCTGCCTCTGCCTCCTGAGTGCTGGGATTAAAGGTGTGCGCCACCAACGCCCAGCAAGAACCCATTTACTTTGAATTGAAATAGGACTGAATATCTTCATATGTTATTTTAAAAATCAAATGAAAGCCTCTTTGCTTGGCATCTGAGTAAAGTTAAGGTCGTAGAATTTGTCTTCCAGAGGCAAGTGAGGTGCACAGAACTCTTGCTTGTTTTCCTTTTCATTTGATGTATCATCATGCAATAGGCTTATAGTACAGAAGCGTCCAATACATCACTAATATCATGTATGCATGCTTCACTGACAAAACATCAATTCCTCTGAGTTTTATGTGAAAAATAATCCCAAGATCCAATGTAAGCAGATTTCCCTCAAGACAGCTTAAACAGTTATCATTCTCTCTTAAATCAACAATCCCTTAGGTTCATCCCGATTCCTATGCTACAGACATACATATAAATATCTATCTACCTTCTTATGCCTTAGCTATTTATCATTTACCTCCTTTCATCAGTATATACAGACAAATACACACTTATGTTCCCTTTAAGTACCCTAAGGGGTTGTTGGTGTATGCACAATTTGTTTCTCTTCACATATATTTAATGAAATATAAAAAGGCATGCTAGGTCAACAAATTATATCTTTTAGGAATGTATAAACCTAGAAAAATACGTAAGGAGGAGACATTTATTGTGATTACCAGACTGGAGTCTCAGTAAGCTAGGATTATTGTATGTAAAATTGATTTTGCTCATGATTTGATTTTAATCTAGTTTAGCAGAATCATATTCTACAAGGAACAGATATTTAATTTAGTATATTATGATGAAAAGACTTCAGTTCAGAGAAGTTTAATGCATTTGATATGATAAAAACACTAACTGATTATTAGGTTTGTAAAACTGGTTATTTCTTGTTATCCTATTACCATTTAAATAATTTCTTATGCTCATAATATTGATATGAAATCTAGAAAATCTTGTGGCACTTCTATTGCTCCTGAGTCTGATCGTCTCTGTAAAACAAGCCATTTGGTGAAGTATGCACATGGCTTAAATTTTCTGCAGCATTTTCTTTTCTAAGATTTTCAGAAAAACCACCTGTTAAAGAGTAAGTTGGAGCTGTCTAGTCACAAGCTACAATCATAAACAAGGGTCTATGAAACCAATCTCCTGCAATTTTCCAGTCTACTGTTTTCCAATATCAAGGAGATAGGACACTTGGCAATTTTGAAGCAACTGCTCAACAGAGGTCTCCAGCACTTTAACAGTTGGGACCAGATGGGATTATTTTCTGAGGCTAATAACAATGTTAGTAATACTATCTAGGCAAAGGAAAGAAGCAAGGGGGAAATTCAATGTCTATAAATTTATGCTGCCTTTCTACTGAACAATGTAGACAAATTCCCTCATCTCAATAATTTCTGATAATCTAGTTTTGCACACACACACACAACTTTCATATATCACTTCTAACAGCATACTTTTGTAGTTCTCAAATCTATTGCACTTTTTGTGTTGTAATTAATTCTGAGAGTACATACAGCTTATGTATGTATATATGATTATAGTTCCTTTTCTTTAAACAAATATTTAAAACCATCATCTTTGTGCATTAATTATTACTATTATTGCTACTGTTATTATTATTTTGGATTTTTGAGACAGGGTTTCTCTGTGTAACAGTACTGACTGTCCTGAAACTCACTTTGTAGACCAGACCAAACTTGAATTCACAGAGATCCACCTCCCTCTGCCTCCCAAGTGTTAGGATTCAAGGTGTGCACCACCACTCCTGGCTATTAATTGTTTTTAGCTATTTTTCAACATAGGATTAAAAGCCTAGCTGGTCATGGTGGTACACACTTTTAATCCCAGCATTTGAGACAAATCAAGCAGACTTTTGTAAGTTAGAGGCCAGCCTGGTCTATAGAATGAGTTCCAGAACAGCCAAAGTTACACAGAGAAAACCTGTCTCAAAAAAGAAAGAAAGAAAGAAAGAAAGAAAGAGAAAAGAACAGAATAGAAATGAAAAAAGGAAGATTGAATGAATGACTGAAAGGATTCAAAGCCTAAATTCAAATCATATGTAACATTCATTTTATCATTGTCATAAATCATTTATCATAAATAAATAAGAGACTCAATGGACAAGTTAATAATATGCTGTCAAATATATGAGACGGGCAACCCAAGTCAGGACATACTAGCTTTTCTTTTTCTTTTTGGCTTTGGAACTTAAATTCAAAGTCTCACTTAAGTTAACATTAACTGAACCTTATCTTTCTGCAAGATATATTGTGGAAATGAAGATTATGCAAAGTGGGTCCAACACCTCCAAGCTTAAGACATGGCTCTCCCTTAGCATGTAACAGCTGCTGCTCCTAGATTTCTGTTTCTTGGATCTGGTATGGATAGATAAGCCGCAGTGGTGGTAAGCCTGCTGTGCATTGTGCATAGAAGTGATGTTCGACCCTGTAGGGCTGCAGCATGTGATTGCTTGGGGTAGATCATGGAAGGCCTATACTTGTCTATGTCATGGCAATCCCAATGTTACACATATTACTTGATCTATATAAGCTAAGATCACAAAGTGAGCAGGGCACTGAGTAAGTATGAAGGCCTTGGAATTTGAAAAAGTAACCCCCCATTTTTATCAAAATCATTATGAGATCGAGTCTATTAATTGCATGGCAAGTTAGTCAATCAATCTTGATGTGAATACCTGAATACCAATACAGTCAGGATTAGGATACTAACAAAACATGATCACCTGTCCCCTCCTGTTTTTAAAAGGAGTTCCTTATGTAACTCTGGCTTGCCTGTAACTCATGCTGTAGTTAGCTGGTAACTCAGAGCTTTGCCTGCCTCTGTGGCCCAAGTTCATGTGCCTGCATGCCTGGCTCTTACTATTTCTTTGTTTAGGAAGTTTTGGTATATGTTTCCCAGATCTTTTCTCCTTTCATTCAAAAAAGAAATAGGCATGATTATGTCCTTTTGTCCAGGAACATCTTTAGGAAAGCTAATCTATGTCATCAATTTAATTAGCCTGAAGGATGCCTTTCTAGCTTTTGCTTGTGTGTCTAAGGATACAGATACATTTGCAGTGTCTTTGCTTTCAGAAGAATTTCAATTCAGTAGATTTCTCTATGAACTTTATCTGTGTACAATTTTGCAAACTAAAGAGAAAGGAACAATTCTTTAAGACCAGAGCTCCAGATGTGGTACAGAACACACAATCGTTCCGACTTCTCCATCATTATCTTTTCTTTCCCTTTTAACATATATCTGCGGCTGCAAATGTGAGCTAACAATATACAATGCGCAATAGGCAGCCATACAGGGAAATGGCAGGAGATGTGCTAGCTTTTTATATTATCTAAGATGGTTAACTTTGTGAAAGAAATCTCGCATCCTCTGCAAATTCCTGCAGTACCATTCTTAGGAACTGCAAGGAAGGCTTTTCTTTTGTCAGATGACTCAGTCGTGTGCTTGTGCTCATTCAGATAAACACCGACATTTTTCCTGCAATATGTTGAGGGATTCGGGGCCCAGGGCAGGAGCTCAAATGTGTTGTGTTTTCCCATATTTTAATCTATCTATCTAATCTCTCCAATTTCTTGTCTGTGTTTCACTATCAATTTGAGGCAAAAAAGATGGAAAGTGCTACCTTGGTTTCCTGTCACTTGAGGCCAGGCAAAGCAGTGTAAGACACATCACCCAGACTGAATCAAGGCAGCAGTCCTGAGGCCCAAGCCGTATCAGTAATCTCTGACTTCCGCCAGCTGGAACCGCTGGAGTGTTTCACTCCATCTCCTCTTTCCTCCTCCAGATTCAGAGTAATGAGAATTCCCTCCCGGTTACTGCCTGCGAGTCCAGGACTGAGATTACATCAGTTCATTTAGTTGGGCTTTGCAGGCACTCCTTTGCAGGAATTGATTTCCTTATTTTAGTCCCTTTGCTTTTGGATTCTGCCCAAAAGACAAATTCAAGGAAGTGAATTGTACCCTTACAAGGTCTGTTTCAGATAATAACCTGAAAACGTTAGCGGGTGTAAGGCAGTAGCTAGGTTGTCTTTCTTTATCTGGAAACCTACTCAGAAAATGTCTATGATGCACTAAAAAAGGAAGGGGTGGGGTGGGGGGATCCTTTCTTTTTCATAGTTTGTTGAGAGGTGAGACATGACAGGAACGAGAAAGTAAATTTAATTGACTTGCTTTTCACATAATTTTACCAGAAATATTATAAAAGACAGAAAGTACTGACATTGTCTAATAAAAAGTAAATACTATCTATCTCTATTCATTTGCATGTGTAAATATATATAGCATGCATTTTTAAAAACAGTCCTTCCTTTATCAGTCATGATGCCATTTCCAACAGAAGCTTGCCAGCCTTCAATGCACAGCTTCATTACAGTTGAATGTAGCCATTATTTCATAAGAATGCTAGATATATACACCGAGATATGATTAAAACATTGTTCCTGCTTTCAAAGGCATCATTCTTCAGTTGTAGCAGTCAAATGAACACAAAGGTACTACCTGCTGATAACTGCTGCAGTTGAAAGCAGCCCAGGGCATGATGGGAAAGTACCTCTCACTGCTTCTAAGAGAAACACCAGAAAGGCTGGTGTACAAGAGGCACTTGAAACACTAGAGAGGAAGCACAGGCATTTGTGTTTGTTTTACTGCTACTTAACAACTCACAATAGCTTTTTTAAAAAATATCACAGGACACAATGTATCTCTATGTAAATACAAAAATCACTAATCATTATTTTTAGTATCAGCTGGTAAGGTGGTTCAGTTGATAGAAGGACTTGCTGTCCAAACCCGATAACCTGAGTTTACTTCCAGGAACCCAGAGTAGAGGAGGGCAACAAACTCCTGAAAGTTGTCCTTTGAACTCTATGTACATTCACTCAATAATAATAATAAATATAACATTTTAAACATTGAGAGGCATTTGTTGGTTGGGCAAACTGCAGCTTTATTTGTTTTTTTAATAAGGAGTGATAGAAACAGTTCATGGTAAGATGAACTAAACAAGACACAGCTACTTCTTTACAGAGGACTCTATGTAGGGATCTTGATCTGAAGAGAGGCCATTCAAGAGTTTACTTTACTATAGATTAAATGACTGTAAAGTGTGTGCATGACAAAAAGTTACAATGAGCCATGAATGACAAGGAGAACTTTTGGAAAATACATTGTTGGGAATCTTTTTGTGGGAAAATCATACTGTTTTCACAAACCAAGATGTATGCTGTGATGTAATTTGTGCTATATGGGGTAAATGAAGACTCATAGGGCAAGATTCTGTAAAATTTGATATTGCATTGAATACTTCAAACAAACAGGACACAATCATAACTATAGGTAGTTGAATATAAGATAATACAGTGAAAGAAAATGTGATATTACAAACACTAAGCCAGAAGCCATAATATATACTCAAATGACCTGTAGTGGGAAAAGAGAGAAAAATATATAAATGGAATAAAATGAAAATAAGATAAACCAAAACCACAACAGGGCATTGTGAAGTGTACCCGTTGGCATATGTCTCAGGCATGAATAGAATGTATCCTAAAGCCGGAATACACTGTGCTGCTGACAAAATACCGTCCTGTATATCCCTATTCTATATGCTTTTCTTCATTTTCCTAGTTAAAACTGTTTTTACTTATTAGAACTTCTGCCATGAACTAATATGCAAGTATGCGAATTCTCCTGGGACTACTTGTATCATAACTGTCACTTCACTGTCTTGTTCCCCTATATCCTTTTCTATTGTAATTTTTTCAGGGGTAATAGCAATCCATGAGCTGGACACTCCTGGATGATAGCAATACCTTCTTCTGGGGATGCCTTTGGGGACCTTCCGGAGCTACTTACAATGTATTCCATTTTTCTATAAGTAAAAGGGAGAACCTTGCAAACAATGCAATGTATACCCTGATAAATATTTTTTTTAAAAACCCAATAACACAGTCAGATGTCATCAAGTCTTAATACTGTACCTTAGTGTATATACCAAATACTTATATAACTTATGTCATAGTAGATTTGCTTTCAAAAGATTTACCATGAACTCAAGATTAATATGCTGCTCCATGACATTAGATTATGACTGGAGGGCAGGTTTTCTTTAGCTCTATTATAATCTCAGGGGACTGGAGTCATATAAGTAGTGACTCTTTGATCAAGGATAATGGAACATGTGGGCCATGAGTATCTTATCAATGAAGAACTATGACAGTAAAATCTTATAGATATCACCTGGACAGTGAGTCAAGAGTGGATAGAATTAGGTTGTATTATTTTAGACCATCTTCTCTGACATTCAAACTGTAAATATTTCTCTTGAAGTGATTTATGGATGCTAATTTGGAGAGAGGTGGAGGGGAAGGAAGCCAAAGACTCATTTGAATGCCATCTTATCTCTGTTAGTGGTGATAATTGTCAGAATCATAGTACCAATACTGAGAATAAAGATGAGGGAAATGAGAAAGACATTTTGAAAGAAAGCAAAAACAATACACAGGTCAGATAGAATGAGAAGATACAGCAAGCAGGTGATAAGAACCAGCCCAACAAACCTATTTGTGAAATATCATGGCAGAAAAAGACAGACAGACAGACAGACACACACACACACACACACACACACACACACACACACAGAAAGAGAGAGAGAGAGAGAGAGAGAGAGAGAGACAGACAGAGACAGACAGAGACAGAGACAGACAGAGACAGAAAGACAGAGAGAGGGTAACAACACAAAAACACAGAATACTCCAACTTACATGTTTGGAAAGGTTCTAGTGTGAACTTGGCTCTCCGATGCTAAGGTGTGAGATTAGGGGACTTCTATTTCCACCTTGGTAAAATCGGAGCAATCACACATAAGCACAGGGCCCTGAAGAAATTACATGGAGTGAAATATGGGAAATAATCTACCAAGGACGGTGGCCTTTCTCCTGGTGAGTCCACATGGGGTGTAGGCTTACTGATCTCTTGAAATCTGAATGTCTGCTGAGATATTTGCTTCCCTTTGTGACTTATAATAGAGAAGGCCAACTACAGTAAGCAAGCTGCCCAGGGTCAGATAGACAATGAATAGCAGACCTGCAACTCATATCCAGGTTTCTGACCTCAGGAGCACACTCCCTACCTCCTACTCACTCACAATAGCTGCCATTTGTCTTCTTTATGTACACTATGGTAAAGCTTGTTGAACATAGAGTAAAAGGTGTAGGTCATCATCCCATGAATTCGGCATAATGAAAAAACGATACCTTTACTTAGACACAAGCTCTAATTTTTGTAAAATGCTATGAAGGCAGTAATTGCTGTGAAGCAAATAGTTTAGTGGTAATTCTTATAAATTGAGAAGAAATTTCTTAGACCATCAATGCAACAAGAGAATCAAATGTATTTCCTCATTCAAAATGTTTTCACTTTTGGTTTGATTAGGCACCTTCAATAGTGCCTAGGTACAACATTTAAACCATAGTGTGTATAGACCTTTTGCCCAAGACAGACTCATGAACATACTTCTTCCTGTTTGAGGTACTTGCCAGACCCTTCAGCAACAATCACTCTCCATAAGTCATCACATTCCACATCCCACAGAATTATTCCTTATTGCAGATTTATCTGACAGCAATTTCCCTCCCGGCCACACACACCTTATTTGAATAGATGACCTAGAGCAGTGCTGACACACAAGTCGGTTGCTATTGATTGCTTGAGGGTCTGGAATGCAGAATAGGTAGACTCTAGTGCAGCCACACTTACTGTTTCAGATAAAGGCAGGGAAGATCAAAAGGAAAACAACAGAGTTTTGGTGAGGTTTTTGGTATGGGATGCCTCAGACAATCTGGAAGTCAAAGACACGGAAGTTAGGTACTATTCGAATCTTCTCATGCAGGCCATGGTGAGAAAGTTTTAAAAGACAAACAACAAGAAGAAATAAAAAGAAAAAAAAAACTGCTTCAACACTTTTTATTGAAGAAAGATGGGAGATCTTTTTTCAAAACTAGACAGAAAACCATTGCATTACACATATTTACCATCATCAAAACTTGGATCATTTTGGAGATTCATTGCGTCTTGTTAAGTTTCTGGATAGGGGCTTCCCTGTGCTCCCTGAGCCCTCACTTACAGTTAAAACTCTTTCCAAAGGTGAGCTACTGTATAGAAAACCAATAATAAAATTATGTGTTACTGTTTGAAGGTCAGGGGTGATCTCGCTACACTGCATTTCTGCTTGCCTTTCTTCATGGGCATGCTGTTTTGCCGTTTTACATTTCCCAAGTTTTTCAAAGCATGAAAGTTTCTGTGCTCTCATTTACAGTGTTACTTCTGTGCTGGAAGGAAAATATGTGTAGTTAGAAGTTCAATTACAGTCCTGGGTTTATCAGTGGCTTCGTCCAACACTGGACCATGGCCCCTATGAGGCCAGTCCAGTGAAAAATGAGGGTCTTCCTGAGTACAATAGAAACTGAAAATGAGATTGGGTTTAAATTCACAGCTGGGAGTTGCACACTTGGCACAAGGGAACATAAGGTCAGGTTTGCAAGATAAAGAGTGTTCAATCATATCCTGCAGAGAAGCTATGATACTGTTTTTGTGGCTTGTGTTTAAAAAGCTGGAACTTATTGTTGGATGATGTACAGCCCATATGTGGGTATGTAAGTGTATGCAAGTAGACACAGAGTTGCCTATACTGCCCAAACCATCTTGATTTACAGAGAAGTAAAATTTCTGAAATTAACAGTAACAAAGTAACACTGTTACAGGGTTTTTTTTTTTTTAATAAAAACACATGCCGGGTAATACAAAGTACAATATTTTTACATGATAATTGATCATAATTTTAAAAGCTGTTTTTGTTACAATAGTATTTAATTTTTTGCCTTTTTGGTTGCATTTTTATAATAGCAGTGTTTGAAAGAAAACATTGAGAGTCAGAAAACATTAGCCTGGTTTTGCATGCATGACAGTTTAATAGAAAGGAAGGTACTGTTCTGTATTGGTGGACTTTCCTTGTGCCAAGTATATTGATAGACCATGTTTTGAGCATTGCAATTTTTTACTCTAATAGCTTATATAGAATATAACCTAAATAGTTATAAATTATTATCTTTAGATAAAATGCCAGCACATTTTAATGTAACTCAATACTTACTTATATTCACTTTTGTCATTTGTAAAATGTACAATTCATACTTACATCTCTTATAATTCAATGTTTATGGGAAAAACAGAACTTCCCCCATGTTGGTGTCTATGGCTTTACATAAAATAATGTTATCTTGGTATTTTTGGTTTATACTTTTCTCAGCATATAATTAAAATAATTGAATTTAAAAAACTTTCCAGGTAAGATAGAAGATGCTTATAGTCCCAGAAGCTGGGAGGTGGAGACAGAAGGATCAAAAGTTTAAGGTGCTTCAGTAATTTGGAGATTATAGGCAGTCTGGGGCTTCTCAGGCTCTCTCTCTAAAAAGGTGAAAAATGTCAAAGAATAAGCTTACTTTAATCATGCAAATGCATGAAAATTCATCAAATACAGGAAATAGCTAGTTAGCATTTCTAGTTTAAGTACATCTCAGCTTTGGATGGCCAGCCATCATGGATCTATGACCTGGAATATGAAGAATCTGAACTTTTTCATTAAAGGATTATCATGCTGAGAATTTCATTTCTCAGTCATCTCCCTAGATCAGTTGTTGCCAGTGGATATGTTTATAAAAGCATAGATATAATATCTGACCAAAGGATGCTAATTAGAAAACAACTGTGTTTCCTCATGGGTTTCTGTCATGTATTTGGTAAATGCATGGTGAGTTCTTACTATTGGGATAGGCATTCTACCAGAATTTTCCATGATACTCCCAGAACAAAAATCCTTCTATAAAGTTATGAACATAGATCTTCAGATAGATAATAATATGAAAAAACTAAGGAGAAAAAATGCTCTACATTTTCTCAAAAGATGACTACGAAATATAAAAGTGAACATGTGATACTAAATTCTGGTTAATTATTGCCATGTATTGATAATATAGTAGTTTGAACAAAATACAATTTGGTAAAAATTCTAACCCAGGCAGTGACGGCAGGAATCTAGTATTTCAGCACTTTGGGCAGAAGCAGGTGTATAGTGGGAAATTACCAATATGGAGTCAGGTAGAAATATAAGGGTATTTAATAGAGAAAAGCCTTACTTACAGAGCAACCTAGCCAGCTGGCATGGTAGAGGTCTGTACAGCAAGCAGCAAAGAGAAACCGAAACAGAAAACGCAGTCCCACTACGTCACTCTGACCACGCCCTCACAAGCCTGGTCAGGCACACCTGTAGCCAGCCCCTAAGAAGGCGTGGCTACAGCTTTCCCTACAATTCCCCTTTTAGTCTAAAAGAGGATTAAAACTTAACAGTTTAAAGTATCCAAAATTAACAATCATAAAGGTAAAATATAAGAAGATACAACAATCTGCTTATGTCACATCCTAACTATCTATTTTAACTAAACCCTAAAGTCATCTAAAAGAGGTGTCCAAGCCTGAACACCTCCTTCCAATCCCAACCATAAACAATAGGAAGCTATTCCTAACTAGGTATATACATTATCCTAAGTGACAACAATGGGGACAGGGAGCATAGCATTCTCCAAGTTACTTCCTGCTGAAATGGGACGATGATAGTCATGTGGGGTCCTGTAGGAAGAAAATGTTAGTATCCAGTCCATGTTAGATGGGATTTACTTCATTGAAGAGCTTGCTTGAAATCCTCAACTTGATTGAAGTCAGTACCCTAACCTCTGACCGGAGTGTCCATTGAAATGGAACAAGTTGGATCCAGTGCAGTCGAGGAGGTGTGGCCCATTTTCTTTCCAGGGTGTCCAGGGATTGCTGTCAGGCAAGTCTTTATTGGCTGTGTGGAACTCAAACATAAACAGTTAGCAGAGAAATGTTTGTTTGTGTATGTACACATGTTGAGGAGTGCAACCATGAGAGCAAAGCAATTATGAGAGGGTGTACACCTTGAGAGAAAGATCCAAGAAAAGACAAAATAGTGGGAAATTACCAATATGGAGTCAGGTAGAAATATAAGGGTATTTAATAGGGAAAAGCCTTACTTACAGAGCAATCTAGCCAGCTGGCATGGTAGAGGTCTGTACAGCAAGCAGCAAAGAGAAACCGAAACCGAAAACACAGTCCCACTACGTTACTCACTCTGACCACGCCCTCACAAGCCTGGTCAGGCACACCTGTAGCCAGGCCCTAAGAAGGCGTGGCTACAGCTTTCCCTACACAGGTGAGCCTCTGAATTTAAGGTCAACCTTGCCTACAAAGCAAGTTCCACGATAAGAAGATCTACCAAGAGAAACTCTGTTTTGAAAAAAAAAAAATAAAACTTCTAATTTTATTTGAAATAATATGTCTAAAAGTAATGCCACATTTTGTTGTCTAGCTATTTTTCTGTAGACTAACACATTCAGGTCAAAGACTAGTATTTCCAAATGCATCATCTATGGAAGTTTAGTTGTCTTATCCAGTACTTACAAATTCAAAACAAATGCAATCTTGGAATCACAGTTGCTTCAGATTAAATTCATCCAAGCCAGTGTGCAACATATTTTACCCTGAAGATCCTCAAATTTCTTAGGTTTTGGGGTGGCAAAGAAATAAAACATGACTATGAATCATTTGTAGTTTACTTATAATTATGTGTGTTTTGAGACTTGTGCCATATAATTACTTCAGCAAAAGGTGGCTACTAGTTTCACTGAGGTCTCTTAGTGTATACTCTACAACTGCATACCCCCAACTGATGTCATATAGAATATTGATAACACTGAATGCCCGGAGATCAGAGACAATCATGTTATCCAGTCACATGTTTGGTTATTTGTAAGTAACTATGTAAATGGGATGGACAATATGGATTAGGATTCATGCTTTGCTATATGTGCAAACTCAAGACCTCTCCTTAGCTGCTGTGAGTTTTCAAATCTAGGGTGCCTCATCAATTCCTTTCAGCAACCAAGCAGCCATTGTCTATGAGCAGTGTGATTTCATATGAATGCTGTTCTGCATAACACAAATAAGAACTTATGAGGTAGTGATGCTGAGAAGTACAGCAGAATAATTACATTTGGAGTGGATAACTATTGTTCTTCAAATATAGTTTCTTTCAATCAGAAAATGTTTTAAGTAAAAAAAAAATCAAATTTTCAATTACTGTATGTAGTTTCAATCAAACATTTGTGTTATATAAAGTATGATGGTGTATGGTGAATAATATTGTAAGATACAGAATAGGGAAGTTTTCCTCTCTGTGCCCCAAATTCCTTATATAATAGTGGTACAATTATACATGCATTATCAGTCATACATTAAATGACCTGATCTGTTTTTCTCTTTGGGATGCTGTGGTGGTTTATGATGAGGATGATGTGTATGAAGTTAACATTGAGGAGGAGGAGCATGAAGAGTGTGCTATAAGAAAAGGGGGATGAGGCCGGGTGTTGGTGACACACGCCTGCCTTTAATCCCAGCTCTGGGGGGGGGCAGAGGCAGAGGCAGGCAGATCTTTGTGAGTTGCAGACCAGCGTGGTCTACAAGAGTTAGTTCCAGGACAGTATACAGAGCCACAGAGAAATCCTGTCTTGAAAATCCAAAGACAGACAGAGAGAGAGAGAGAGAGAGAGAGAGAGAGAGAGAGAGAGAGGAAGGGAGAAGAGGAGGAGGAGGAGGAGGAGGGGACCAAAGGGTCCACTAGGTCACTGTACTCTGAGTGCTATCATAGTATCATAGTTTACTTTATGCCCTAAAAATAAGGTACTGGTTTTACATTTATGTAACAGGGGAGGAAATGAATGGGTGTAGAGATTAATTAGTCAATGTTACACATAGCTCAGATTGTAGCTATTCACTGTGACTCCAGAAAGCATTCCCCTTAGTAAGAACAAGGAACTCTTGGGAGACTAGAAGTCTTGCTTAGATCTTACACTGAGGACATACTTCTATTTACTACAAGCCTTTCAATCTGCAATGTTGAGCATTTATTCCTTTCATTTGGTATAATTATAGTTTACCATGCATTTTTTTGAATCAGGAGTTCTGTATAGTTAAAACCTTGTCCATGAATGTACAGATGTAGGTACTATCTTCTCTACTGAAACAATAAAATAAATGTAGTAAATGGATCCAGAAATAATCAGTCTTATCAATGATTCAATGCTTTTTTCCATGTGCCACCCATTTTTAGAAACAAGTAAGTCCTTGTCTTCAAAGTAAGTTAATTGGCATTATGACCTTATTTGTAGGTTAACTCACATGCAATTTGAAAAAATATATTTCAATAAATATATTAAATAATATGTTGAGGTGTGTGACTTTTTTAAAATAGTAGTGAGTTTCCAGTATTCTATGTTAATGAACATGTGTGTGTGTGATGCCGTGAATCAGCAATATGACACATTGCACCAGACCTTGATGTGAAAGAGAAAAGAGAAAAAGAACAGCTTCACAGGAAGAGACTAGAGTCCCATGATGCTCTTGGAAAGCACACTGGAAAGGACCTCAAAATCCTACTTGGTCTTTCTTTTATTACTCCCCCTATACCAATGAGATGGCCCTTCAGAGGACAGTTCATTGTCAAGCAGAAGTTTTAAGATATAACTACGAAAAAGAACCCAACAAAAGACACCCTACTTCCTAAATGGATCTTGTTAATACTTTTGGTAAGAATTTTGTCTCATGAATGCTTTTTAGACATTATAGTCACCCACTTGGTCTCAGGAAGCAGGGGTATTCTAGTCTAAGGAATCCTGAGCACATGTGTGACACAGCTATCCTTCCATCACAGTGCATACCTGAGCATCAAATGAGTATAAGGGAAAGCACTGGATGAAATTGCAGAGGCAGAGACCTCAACGATCCTGCTAAGGAAGATGGCTTTCCTTAGGGCACAATTGGTCCTGTTATTTCTACTTTTGAGCTTTGATGATGACCAGTTTCTTCTATTTCTTTTAATAACCTCTTTATTCACTCTTTGGGAGTTTCACATCATGCACCCCAATTCCATTTACCTCCCCGTCCCCCATCCTTCCCTCATCTTTGCCATTCCCTCCCTCACATAAGAAAACAAAGCAAAGGAAGCAATCAAACAAGCAAAAACAAAAACAAAGCAAACAAACAAACAATCAAAAAACACACAGAAAAATCTCTTTGTTTCTCCTTCTTTCCTGCTTCTCCATCACCTCTTCCTTCATCCTGGTGGCAGTGGAGTCTTCAGTGTGCCATGTAGTATACCTCTTTGCCCCATCAGTTTCACTGGAACGTGTTTATTGCAGTGAGTCACCGTTCTGCTTCAAGACCTCTGGCTTCTGGATCCCCACTGGAACGCCACTGGGATAGATATCCTGTGCCTGCCAAGAGGCTTGGAGATCTTCTGGGTGTCGTTCCATATGACCAATCCCTTCAGCTACTCCAGCAGGTCCTAGATGGTATAGATGCTAGGGTGTCTCAACCCAAGCCCTGGTGGTGGGCCTGGATAGTAGCCAAGCTGGTCAGCCTGGGACCCTGAGGCCATCTGCATTGGGTAAGAGTTGGAGTCACCTCAGCTATGTGCAAGCCTTCAGGGTCAGTTCACCCTGGCCTGTGGTAAGGGGTGGATGCATCTTTCTAGCATGGAGCAGCCAGTTTTCTTGCCGTAGTGTCCATCCAGAGGCAAGATCAGCTTTCTCATGGCCAGTGAAGGGCTTGGTCAGTTCAATATGGCCCTCTGATTTCATCTTGCATGGTTCCTAGAGTCTCCTGAGTTGACACAGGCCACAAACATCCACACAGACCCCTGATGTAGCCGGACCGCAGTCCCAGACATGGCCCTTGGCAGCAGCTTGGCCCGGTGGACATCCTGGCTTGCAGTAGAGGGACTAGCCACTCAGGTGGGAATGGTTGTGGCACTAACCTCGGGCATCTGTTTGAACTTTGACGATAACCAGTTTCTCAACAAAACCTTTCAATGCTTTATTTCTTTTCTGATTGTAGATATAGAATGGTGGCATAATAATTCTGTCAAAAGTATCTATCCATTATGTGTGCATTAGAGAAGGAAAGCTAGAACAACTCTGCAACTTCACCAACACTAATTTATCCATCTTCTGTAGCTGCTAGCTATAATTTCCAGGGCTTTTAAATTAATTATTTCCGGGCAAAAGTGGAACAAGAAAGAGAACCAGTGCAGTGAGTCAACTGTTTTTGATGTACTCTATATAAATGTTCCCATGCTCAAAGGAAAATAAGCATATATCTTTCTCCCTTTTCCTTTGTCTCTGTGTTTACACACACACACACACACACAGAGAGAGAGAGAGAGAGAGAGAGAGAGAGAGAGAGAGAGAGAGAGAGAAGAAGAAGGAGAGAGAGAGGGAGAGAGGGGGTATGTTGTTTTTGGTTTGCTTTTAATTTGAAAATGTTTAGTGTTTTCCCCTCAGTACATTATTCCATTCCCAAGATAACAACAAGGTCTTATATTCTTCCTCTTTCTCAGTCCCTCCCTCCTTCCATCCACCCCTCCTTCTATCCATCCAGTCTCCCCCTTCCTTCCATCGCGCCTTTCCTCCCTTCTCTCTTCCGCCCCTTTCTTTCTTCCTTCCTCACTTCCTTCTTCCTCTTTCTATCTTTCTTCCTTTCTTTCTCTCTCTCCTCCTGTCTGTCTCTTTCCCTCTCTATTTCTTTCCTATTTTGTCTTGGAGTCGAACAAATTTCCTGAAGTTTGTCCTATTGGGGTAATTCTTAGCTCTTGAATTTTTATGATTCTGACTAAAGTCTTCTCAAATACATTGAATCATAAGTTTGTACTAGAGCTAGCTAATACTTACAGTTAATATAAACTATTACTATTTTTTTGAGGTGATTCTTACCATTTTTTTCAACTGGATAGTACATAATTTACTTTTCTTATTGCAGTGATGAAATGAGCAACTAAGGGAGGAGTGGCTTATTTTGTCCCAGAGTTTGATGTCACAGTCCATCATGATAGAGAAGACATAACAGCAGACACGCACTACAGCTGCTCATATTATAGACACATTTAGAAGTCAGAGAGTGGTGAACACTGGTGTTACACTCACTTTCATTCTAGTCAGTCCAGGAAGCCAGACCATAAAATGGTGCTGCCTACATTCGAGTTTAGTCTTCGCATGATTTTTGCCCACCTGATTTGAAACCCTGTAGATGAAAACCAAGACTAATGATCACCGCTGAGCAGAATCTTTTTAGATCTCTTTTTAGACATTTTCATTGATACTTTGTTGATCCCATTCATCTCTCCGTCCTGTCTTCTGCCCTTGCAACACTCCCCCCCTTTACAAAGTGAAATAAAGTTTAAAGGAAAACACAAACAAACAAACAAACAAAAAACGAGCTAACTAACATACAAAAAATAGAAAAAGAAAAGTGGTGATATGGAAGCTTTAGTGTGGGCATAGTGAATCACATTCAACTATCTTCTGAGACTTTTTTATTTAAATACTTTGTTCATCTTCCTGCTTTAACCGTAACCTTCATTTTATTACCATGTCCACTAAAATTAGTTTATTTTGTATCTTTCAACCTTGGGTTTTGTGCATGAGAATTTATAGAGTGAAATTCAGCAGTGTTGTCTTCCATTTATGAATGTTTCCAAGTACCATATAATTTTCCACCTCTCAGGGTCTTTTTTTTTTCCAGTGAAAAAGGTGTGCTAACAATAACCAGCTCACAGTTCTTATGAGGACTGAATAATTAATAATTACACATTGTTTAGAATAATACATGTCAGAGAGTAGGTGTTGATTAAGAGTTTTGTGTTATTGTAGTTGCTATCCCAGTAATCAGGAAACTTGTTTTGAACATGGATTTTGATAAATATTGAAATAATAAACTAAAATTATGTCATTGATGTCATCAAGTTATCTAATGAAATGACAAGTTCGCTGAAAAAGGCAAATCAAAATTATATACTTTATTCCACCAGTGCCAAAAAAACGTGTCTTGTATTATTTTGTTTTTTTTTTTTCATTTTGGTTCATGCAAATGAAAGGAGTTGAAATCAGTAAGAAGTCACTCTTTTGAAATAGGCAATGTTAGATATCCTCAAATCCTCTCTCTCTCTCCTTCACCCTTTCCATTCTCTCTCTCTTTCTCTCTCTCTCTCTCTCTCACTCTCTCTCTCTCTCTCCTCCTTCTCTTCCTGTCATTCTAAAGAATACCAATTTTTATATATACACATGCTTGGGTTTCTTTTTTTCTCTCTTTGTGTGTGTGTGTGTGTGTGTGTGTGTGTGTGTGTGTGTGTGTGTATGTTATATTTTGTTGACTGAACTGTTGCATCCTAGAATGTCACACCTCTATTCCCTTTATTCCAACACACTTTGTTTGCCTTCTCCCTGCCCTGTTTCTCTGTTCTGTTTGTGGCTTCCTTATCCTTATGTTGCTTTTCATTCTGGAGTTCCCAGAAGATAGAGCAAAAGAGAAGTTATAGACATTTGCATGGCACATGTTTGGCACATATTTATGGACGAAGCACTGCCACAAATTCGATTCCCATTTTTTTTTTAAAGATGATTGGGCAACCAGGATGGAAATTAAAATTCCCATTTTCTTTCACTTGCAAACTATGCCTGAGATAATCTTTATGCTTTATTCCTTGAATGCATTTCTGCTGCCAGGAGCTTCTCTGACACAGGGAAGTAAATAGCACATAGGATCTTTGCCCTTTTTGGGGTTGTGGGACACATTTTAGATGCCTTTCCAAGCTCTTATAAAACTGCTTATTGTTGTATCCATATGGATGGCACCATATGGACATCAGCAGCACATCCAATTCATCCTGTCTAAAATGGGACCATCTACCGTCTGCAAGTGGAACTTGTCTTAGAAGAAAGCAAATGCGCCACTTGCAACCAGAACCCTTGAGTTTCCTTGTGGTTCCCTTGCTCTACCTACATAAAATAGGTTTATATCAATAAAAATGTAATAACCCCACTCCTATACACGTGCATGCGTGACACACACACACACACACACACACACACACACACCCCAGAGCCATTTTTATGCAAGGTTTCCTGCCTAAATTGCAGCAGTTTCATTCTACCTGACCTTGGGTGACCTTTGAACCTCCACTTCTTTTAAGTTGCTGCTACAGGGATCTTTTATAATGCAAATACGATCCTTCAAGGGGAAAAAAGCCTTTCCAGAGCTTTCCCCTTATCCTTCAAATAACCTCCCCAAAGCTTAACTGAGCTCAGAAGGTGATTTAAGAGTTGACCCCAGCAGACCACAGACCTACCTCTCTAAGCTCTTCCAGCCCATTAACCTCCCATTCTCTCTTAGCCTGAGGGCATGGCTTTCCCCTTCCTGACCTCACCTTCTCTTGCCTTTCTTTAACCCTGCTTTAAAAGGTTAACTTGTGCTTTCACCTCAATGTCATTTTCCAGATGCCACCATTGACCTTTAGGAATGGACCACCAGGCTGTATAGGGTATATGCTTTCTTTTTATTTAACTTCAGTGTGCATGTGACACATGTTTCAGCATGTAAAAATCAAGATAATGATTTTAAAAATGGATCTCTGAGTCAAAAATAGAAGAGTTGGTGCTGAGTTGTATCTTTTCTTGTTTCATAGCTTTTTACACATTGCATAAGTTCTTTGAGGTTTATTGTTGTCATCTATAAGATGTATATATTATTTATATAACATATTTAATATCAAGTGTAAAAACTTGAGAGTACAGTAACATGGTTATATTAAGTTGTAATAAGTAATATAGTATTAAACTATTCATTGGAATATTTAAAACACAACATAAAATAGGCTTCTTTTAATATGAGTATGTTCTAATACAAAAGCTTTAATATTGCTATTAGTTCAGTTGAAAAGTGATCGCCACCAATCTCTAATATATGTGAATTTGAAAATAAGTAAATTATTAAATTATGTATAAAAACACATATGTCCATGCATGCATACATACATGAGGAAGAGAGATGATAGAGAAGCTAAAAGGCAGAGTGTTTGTTTATCATTTTAGAAAAACTAACTAGCTTCCCTTGAGCTTAATTGTCTTTCTTTTCCTTTAAGTTTCTTTTGACACTTCATGTTTTGCTAGTGGATTTTTACTTTGTTTTTAACTTTTATGTTATCCCCCCAAACACTTTATAGAAAGAACCACATTCTTGTTATAGAACACATGGACTCAGCTTCCCAAAGGTTTATACACAGGAGTAAGGAATCAACTATGATTTCAAATGAGCTCTACTGCTTCATATTTTCTTGTAATAATAAAATATCAGAGGCTAGGGATTTCACAGAGAATCCTAGCTTATAATTATTTCTTTAAAAGCTTTTAGTGTGTGTGGGGGGGGGGATGTGTGTGTGTTAGTCCATGCATGTGCTCACATGTGTGCAGGTGCTAGCAGAGGCCTGAAGAGCTTCAGGGAGTTGGTGAACTTTCTGATGATGGTGCTGTGAACTGAATCAGTGTCCTCTGCAAGAGGAGCAAATGCTCGCTCCAAACCACTGAGCCTTCTCTCTGGCTCGTAGCCCATCATTCTTAAATTTGTGTTTCCACAAATCTGAATTCTTTGTCATAGTGTGATGAGGGATGGCCTTCAAAACATTTGCAAGAGGCCCTTTTTTTATCAGAGATTAATTTTCTTGTCATAACATGTTCTGTGACCTTAAGAGAATCATCTGCTTTATTCTACTCAAGATTCTTGACCTGTCATAGTCTTTTCTTCCCAACCCTCCTAACCTCAAGTCACTACTCATTTACAAATTATTTAGACTCCTTATTTACTGCTATAGTTATAGTGAATATCCTACACTGTGGTAGCACTTTGTTATCCCACTATTTATTGCTTTATCAAAATAGCAAATGATTAGCATTAAAAACAAAAGCAGTTTTGGAGGAAGAACCACTGATTTTGCCAATGGTCAGGATGTGGCTCTTCCATGCCATTGCAGGTGACATCAGATGGCTAGCAAACATGAGGTGAGAGATAATGACCACTGGGAGACAGGAAGTCAGGAATCACAGATGGGTCAGTCTCATAATCAACCTCTTGCAAAGCAAGCATTCCTAATGTCTACTGACTTTCTCAGAGCTAAGTCATCATTGTTCACATTAAGGAGCTCGAACCCGAGCTTTCTGCACATGACTCTCAGGGCGACAAAAACACCCAAACCACACACAGCCAGCTTAAGGTCTGCATTTCCTCTCCAAGTCTACCTTTAACTAACATTTTCTGAAGGTAACTGGCTTAAATCAAACTCTGCAATATAAGGTATTCTTATGCTAAGTTTCTTTTGGGAGTAGGATTATATTATATATAATATATATATATATATATATATATATATATATTAGGTTATGAAAGTGAATTTTTTATAACATATCTTTTCTTTTTTTATTTGAGTTTCAATTAGCATATATATATAATATATATATATATATATATTATATAGAGAGAGAGAGAGAGAGAGAGAGAGAGAGAGTGAGCAATAATGGCAATATGTTATGCATCAATAGCAGCAACAGCTTTCCAGGTTCTGCAGTCCTGGGAGTAGGTTATATTTAAGGAGTCTTTCAATATTCCTTTGACAGATCCTGGCTCCTACTGATACTGCATCTTCATTTATAACCATTAATATGATTCAAACCTCAAGCAAAAGAATAGGTTTTCTAATCCCCCATCGATCAATATCTATGGCTTCTGCACTGTTAGTTGTACTTTTTATTACTAACTCTTGACATGTTTGTATATGCTGAAGATTTCAATTAAAAGAGACAGCGGGGTGATATTGAATCAATACTTGCTGTTTTGTATCTGGGGGGAAAGAAGCAATATGAAATATGGAAATCTGAGGTATGTAAATGCCCCAGGCTCTGCTCTGAGACATAGCCTCCTGCTTGTCAGACAGACATGATTTTTAGAGCAGAGAATTTGCTGGCTTAAAGTAGACAAGTTGCCAGTTTCATTAGTTTTGTATCTGATGCTAGACAGAGTCACTGTTCCGATCATTAAAGTTCCATCCTAAGCTTCTGTTCACATTGGAGCCAAATGACAGCATGTTTTGGAAGTGCTCTGTGCAAAACTGACATGCAACTTCCTGCCACTTACAGATGAGTAGGCTGGTGATAACTTTACTGTGAACTGTTTGGTTTTTGCTCTCTCTTTTGTTCCTTAATTTTCATTAGCTTGTCAGGAGCATAGTGATCAGTGCTTTGTAGAAGATGACTCTGAAAGGATTCATTCTTAGAAGAAAGCCTAAAGTACCCATAAAACAGGAATTGTATCGATGGGGTCAATAACTTCTCTTCTCTTAAAAGAGTTCATTTTGGGTTTGTTGTTGTTGTTGTTTTGTTTTTCTCCTGCCAGCTCAAGACTGTGGGGAGATTAAATAGAAAAAGAAATTGCTTAGATACCTGTAAGGATTGCTTTGGGATAAACACAGTCAGATCATGGGGCATCTCTTGTAACAAAAGCTAGCATGTGAAATACATCTACAAAGAGCGATTCTCTGGTGAAGTAAATCATATGTTTCTCTTTTACCTGCAAGCTTTTTCTTTATTTTCTACCATAATGTGCACTCCACATAGCTTCGGCCTGGGATTCAGGAGAAACTACAGGAAATCTGTGACCAACACTTAAGGTCAACTAGATAACATTTTCCTTTTCTATGACTCCCTCTGAATTCACTATTGTTCATTCTGAAGTCATTGTTCTGGGAAGGCAAGGAGACAAACAAACACTAACTGTTGGAGAGCTTGTCTTGTCTATCTGTGGAATTTTTAGCTGCACACTGTTCATCTGAAGATAGTAGCAGACATACTTATGTTTATATATTCTCTCACTTTCCTGAACATATCATTTGTGTACAGCAGGCTCAGTTTAAATTTCTTAAATTGCCCATATAGGAGAATTTCCCAAATGGGAAGTGAATGCTTAGACTGGCATAATAAATATCTTAACTTCAAGAGTGAACCCCAGAAGAACTGACAAGGACATCCCATAAGCTCTCAGTGAGAACCAGGCTCCTTGCTTCAAGCATGCACTTGGTTTTGTTGTTGTTTGCTGGTTTTTAGAGACAGGATCTTAGTATGTAGCCCTGGTGGGTCTGAAATTTGCAATGCAGACTAGGCTGGCCTGGAACTCACAGAGATCTACCTGCCTCTACCTCTGCCTCTTCAGTACTGGGATTCAAGGCAAATACCACCATTCCAGGCAAGTGCATATTTCTGATAATGATCCTTAGGCACTAATTTCTAAAGAAAACAAATAAGTGTTAATGAGAGTGGGGGAACCTGTACTTTTGGCCTTATCTTCTACCAACAGTGAGGAGACAACTAATGATACTTCCTGAGACAATTTTTGTTCATTTCTAAACAGAAGAGCCATATTGCTTCCCCATATGAGGCATAGTGTGCATGTTCGTTAGTTTTGTTTTTTTGTTTTGTTTTGTTTTTTGTTTTGTTTTGTTTTTCTGACATAAGGTAGGGCCTTCTGGGAAGTGGGAACCTCAATTGCTTTGTGTCCAGCCTGCTGTGGGTGTAAGACCCTCGAAAAGCTGAGGCTTCCAGAATCTTAGCCCAGGACCGTGGCCACCCCAATCACAGAATGGAGGCGAAAGCTTGATGCAAACTGCATGAGGCTTTATTGCAGTTTAACGAGCTAACCCCATGTTAACTCGGCTCTTTGATCCACCCGCCATGGTCGGATGGCTAGCAAAGACAGTTCGAAGCCACTGCATACAGATTTTTATAGGGCAGCCTAAGGGGAGTGTCTAGGGGTATGCCCAGGTTCTGGATTCGTGTGCCTCCAGGCTTAGAGGGTTTGCCCTGTGTTGATTGGTCAACTGGTTGTTATGGCCCATAGGCCCTCCCAGGGTGGTTGCTATGCTTTGTGCATCATTGCTGTGTGCTTGTCCGTAAAGCACACCCAGGGTCATAAAGCATAGTACCACCAGCTAACTTCTGATTGGTTCCTTGTCACGAGGCAGGCATCTGACTTTCTAGTGACTAAGACAAGGTCATAGAGCACGTGTTCAGTCATTATGGTTACCAAAAGGGAAGCTGGTCCCTTCATGGGCAGTGCGACCCAGCAAGCCATGGGTAGCCAGCCAGTAAGGTGTGTTCCTCTGTTGCATTGCTCTGTTCCTGACAAGAGTCCCAGCCTTGGCTTCCCTCAGTCATGAACTATAAACTGTAAGAAAAAATAAACCCCTCCTCCAAAAGTTGTTTTTTGCTCACAGTGTTTTGGCAAAGCAATGGGAAGCAAAGTAAGACATAATAGAAGTTGATTTGTTAATTTTGTCTAATTTAAGCATTACTATTACTAACCACATTCTTTCTTAATCTATGCCAATAAAACAATTTGTTTACAATTGTATTAATGATAGGCTACTATTCTTACCATAGCTGGTGCCATGAAAATATCAGTTATGCAGTGTTCTTTTTATTTTATTTTTTCATTCATCCCCATGTCTTAAGCTTTAAGAGTAGTGTATTTATAGAAGGCAGTTTCCATTAAAAGAAGAAATGGGTATTAAGTAATGCAGAAGTTCACTATAGATAATTTTCTATTTCAAACTATCAGAAATATATGATTTCAAAATATGTACATTTGACAAGTAATTTACCATTCCCTGGTGGTTAAAATTCTGATCTCCTATGGCTCAAAGAACAAGTCAACACAATAAATATTGAAGTGTTTCCAAATGGCAGGGTCTTCCAGCAGTTTTGTTTACAACTCTAACCATGAGGGGTCCCCCTGTTTGCCTGTCAGTACAACAGAAATGCTCCTGCAGAAAATTCAGCTGTAGAAACAGGAATGTGAATACCTACAGTGTGCAGAAACTATGTGAGTCATGGAGCAGAAAATATCTCTGAGTAAACACAGGTCCTACTCATACAGTACCCACAAACCTAGTAGAGAAAAGCAGGCATTAGTGGAGTGAGCAGGCCCAGGATCCAGCAAAACTCCATTCAGCTCATGGTTGCTAAGCCCCTCGTTGTATCCCATTTATGGTTATTTTTGTTTTCCTGTGAAGTCTGATTTCTTTCTCTTGGCCTCTTTCCTCCAAGGCTGAGAATATACATCTGTGTGGGAGTTGATGCCCTGATTCACTGCACAACTACATGAAAAACAAACAGAAGGGCCAGGCTGCCTGCTAATCCTTCTCAGCAGCAATGCCTTGCTCCCCTTCGCTCCTGACAGTGTCACTTTAGGCTCTGAGCATATGGGCGAGGACTTTCTTCATAGCCACTTATGGACTATATATAAAATTTACTGTACCTTCCTGGCAAAATGCAGTCTTTGTGAACCACATGAGAGATCGATGGATTTACAGATGGAGAAAAATACACCCAGGCCAGCTAGGAAGCACTGGTTTCAATGCCACATGCTGCTGTTACTTTTTGAATGAGGAGTGCACAAGTTGAACAAATGTTCGGATCACTTCAAAATAAATGACTTTTGGAGATGTCTTTTCAGGATCATCCAGTTTCACTCTTTGTGTATAAGAAATAACCATTTTCTGTTTGTTTGGTTCTGGTATTTTTTGTTCGGTTGGTTAGTTGTTTGTCTTTTAGTTTGAGACCCAGGTATAAAGCACACACAATTACAGAGGTTGCATAACAATAACATTTTTATCACAACACCTCAAAAGTCATTTTCTTGGGGGAATTAATCCCCTAAAGTGACTTGCTTTAAAAATTAAAACTCTGTTTCAGAAGTCAGTTCATTCTTTAGGTAGAGGGCAAACTGGTAACCGGTTTTTACAGGAATTGGGGAGAAGTAATCTTAAAACATTAATCCTAGTATGTCCTTAAATTAACCTTGCAGTTTGGCATTAGCATTCCCATTTCCCTACACAAGATGTTTTAAAGTCAAGAGAGTTGGCTTTGGGTGGAAGGAGGCATATATTAAAACTAGAGAGCTTGGTGCTGTGCTGTTTGGCCCTGTCTTACTGGGAGTGGAAATGTACAGTCTCACTAATACAGTGAATTTTACTAAAAGAAATTACATGTATCCCCTCCCCCAGAATTTGTCTCTAATAATGCATCATGAATGTCTCCTGGTGAAATTTTGAATGGAAATTGATAGGCAGCAGGGTTTGAGTAGAAATAGAACACTCAGAGATCTTCTGGATGTCAATTTCCAGTGAACAGAAGGAGGGAGACTCCTTTGTACATAACCATATATTTTGCATAACTTAACCTTTAAAGTGTTGTGTGGTTTATTTATATATGAGAAATCAAAGAGAAAATGCCACTCTTTTTTATTGCAGATGTCATTCTGGTTACAGCTATAATTAGAAACATACAGCATGACTATCTGGAAACTGTTTGGGTTTTTACTTGGGTGGGGCTCCTGGAGGGAAAGAAAGGCACACGCCCTTCAGCAGGTATTGTTTACTATATACTTCCAAGAAGGCTTAATCTCTGTGGCTTTGGGATCACACTGAGGAGGCAGGCATTAGGATGGGCACCAAGATATGGGAATATTGTTAGGTTTGTCTAACCTATGTTCCATGAGCTACGTGCATCAGAGAGTAGATAGAAAGGTGGTATAATACAAAACCATAAACTTACTTAAATATTATAAAAAGTGTGGTGTGTGTGTGTGTGTGTGTGTGTGTGTGAGAGAGAGAGAGAGAGAGAGAGAGAGAGAGAGAGAGAGAGAGAGAGAGAGATTATTTTGAAACAGGAGTGTATTAATTTTCACTGTGACCTTTGTAGATGATACTGTCGTGTCAGAATGTTCAAAGGTTGGATGTGATATGTGGGAATGATGATTTGCCCACTGGTGTCAAGAGGGTATCAGCTGCCTAGGCCTAACCCTCTCAGCCCTTCCACAGTACCACCTTCTATTAGAGATACATTGTCACTCATGCATTCCTTTAGATTTGCAAGCAAGCAGGGTTATATACCTATGAATTGGGAAGTGATAGACACTATCTACATAATCATTAGACTGTATGGAAATAGCCTGTTATTAGGTGTCATTGGTACCTTTGATTGGTGTTTATTCTGTCAAATTATACAATCATAGTTTCTCCCCATCAGAATTTTGACAATTTTTGTAGTGTTTTATTTGTTGTGGTTGTTATGCATATATATATATATATATATATATATATATATATATATATATATTTCTAGTGTTATCTTTCCTCTTCTTTCAATTTAGTACTTGTGGCTCAAAGACTCACCCACATGCAGTTCCCAATAGATTTCTCCTAGTGAAAAAAATGGGAAAAAATCACAGCATTTCAATCCAGTGGCAAAGTGAAGCACATAACAAAGCCACAGGGCTTGCTAGCATCCTAATGCTTGCATTGATCTTGGGGAGCATGATTTGAGCTAGCCATCTTATAGATTTTTTTATCATTACTTCTGTGATACCAGTATTAAGATCTTACTAAGTTTTATCAGTATATCAAAACAGAAGTTCTATTTGATTAAGCAAGATTTGTTAGTCTGTTCTTATACCTTAATCTAAGAACATCTTCTGAGATGTATTTTCTAAAGTGTTTCAGTGTATCTCTCCTAATGTTGAGTGTAAAATCCATTAGCAGCCCAACTGAAGGCTAATTGCTAGAATATAATCATGGCACGATTTTTTATAGTTGTTATGAAGTCCACATAGCTAAGGGGTACACTATCTTATAATAATTTTATTCTTAGAAAAATTTTCTCTTAACATAATGTAATAGCATAGAGAAAAACATGGGCCACTAGCCAATTATGAAATTATAATCAACTGTGATGAATATCTCCTAATAACATTAACTATGATCTGTCTTGAGTTTGTATTTAGGGTAGGTGTGATGTGTTGAACTTCATTGACCATTCTTACTCTCACTGTTACAGTCTTTCCCTTATCAATTCAGGAAGAACAGAAAAGAAAGCAATGGCCAGGAACATAAGAATTGACTGAAGAAAATATATGAATAAAATAAACACAAAATTTAATCAAATGACAAAAAAATAATAAAGTTTGAAAGAAAGTTCTTCTACACAGAGAAAATAAAGACAAGATTGATTTTTCTTTTCTTGAAAAACAACCCAGGACACCACCCATCATATTCAACTATAGTTTAGTAGTATTTATTGTAAGGATAGTTAAAACTTGAAATTACTTTATTTTTTTTTTTTTTTGTTTTTCAAGACAGAGTTTCATTGTGTTGTGTAGCCCTGACTGTGCTGGATCTCATCAAGCTGGCCTCTAACTCACAGAGCTCTGCCTGCCTCTGCTTCCAGATTGTTGGAATTAAAGGCATGTGCCACCACCTCCCTCCAAAACAAGAAATTACTGCACTAAAAAATGTGATGAGTTTGTAAACTTCATGGCCAGGAGTATATTTAAAAATATAATATTTAATGAGCATAAAAGTAATGTAATACTCTATGTTTGGCCTCTGCTTCTTTTCTTCCTTTGTTTCTCTTTTAATTAAAGGGATGTCCTTATTCATTGTGGGCAATTCAATGGCAATATGCAGTAGGAAACTAGATAAAGCAGACAGAGGATATGGGAAGAGGAAGTTGTTGGGTAATGTGAAGGGCCCAGTGATGTTAGCCAGACACATTGATCCAGGTAGCAATATTCAAACTGTGGACTCCACAGGGAGAGAGAAAAGCTGAGAGGAAATTTTACAATACACTGTCTAGCTTAGTCTGGACATAAAATTTACTAAGGGTTGGTAAAGAATAAAAGCAGAATAGAAGCTTTGAATAAAACTCTGAGCAAACTCACACACTCATGTAAGAACATTTGTCACACTAATATTACAGTTTATCAGTGGAAAATTCCAGGCAAACATCAGTTTCTCAGTGTGTTCCTGTGATTTCTAGTGAGGCTCCCACTGCCTCCTAGAGAGCTGGTAACTCCCATTCCTCAACTCTCAATATTCTTTTCATGTCACAGACTTGCCCATAATTTGTGAATTCCCAAAAGCTGACATTTCCATTCTCCAATTCCACTTCTGTCCTGCCTGTGTTAACAGTCTTTATTTCTGTCTTTGTATGAAGGAATATTGAATTTTTCTACCTATTTATAGTAAAAAAAAATACTAGCAGTATTTTATATTTTTAGTGACCATGCTGAAGATTTGGGAGGCCATGCCCCTACATTTCTTCTCCTTCACTGTCTCCTTCACATTTCATTCAGAGTGTTCTCTTTTCTTTTCTGAAGTCCTGATGCAAGCTGACATCAATGCCCTGAGGGACTCCCCACCACCTTTGTGAATTTGCTCATACTTGTGAATTATTAATGTTCAGTAAGACTAAGTCACAGCCTTTCCCTATCTCTGGAACTTGTGTAAAGTCAGCAGCCTTTGGAAGATCCCAAGGTAGACTTTAACATCTACTATTCAATTTATGATACAATATAGAAAGAATTAGATTTGTTTTAAAAAGGGATGGCCTGGAGCAAGCTTAGGGCATAATTCTCTGGGGACTAAAGAAATCAGTTAGTTATTCCACTTTGAATTTGAATGCATTGTGCACAAACAGTCACATTTCTACATCTGGGAAGTCTGATGAGTACTTCTGAGAAGCACTGAGAATTCCCAGTAGTATTGATGTTTGGGGTGTCATCTTGGTAGCCAAACAAAATGTGATATGAATTTCAATCTATTTCTCTTAGATTCGTTGATAGAA
Source organism: Cricetulus griseus (assembly GCF_003668045.3). Classification (NCBI taxonomy): domain Eukaryota; kingdom Metazoa; phylum Chordata; class Mammalia; order Rodentia; family Cricetidae; genus Cricetulus; species Cricetulus griseus. Next base: position 246,168,287 of record NW_023276807.1, on the reverse strand, counting down.
TACAGTTATCAGGCTGTATCACTCCTTATTTTCTGACAATGCAAATACAGAACCCAATAGAATAAAGGCTTTGGTTGTAAATGGCTATTTTCAACCACTTAACTATAATGTTTCGTTGGTTAGATTTATGCTCCCCCATGGTTCTGGCCATAGTATGTACACACTAATGCATTCCAAACATGTTCTATCAATTAATTCTTTTCCACATATTAGTTTTACTATTTTATCAAACTATATCCAGTGTTCTATAGACCTCATTGTTCAAACTTCCACATATATCTCAAATTTACTGTATCTTTCTACATCTATTTCAATTGGCTTGTTTAATCTTCAATCATTCATCACATAAATTGCTGTAATAGATGCCAGTCATTCACTCAGCTTCCCATCTCTTTCCCTGACAATCCAAATTCCAAACTGCTTCCAGGAGAAGCTTTCTAAAATAAAATTTGGCATGTCATTTTCCTGCTTAAAATTTGTAAGCGTTTTCCACTTATTTGAGGATAAAATTTCAAGTCTTTTGCATAACATTTGAAACACTTCTTTTTTCTTTTGTGTTTTATATGCTACCTGGATTGTTGTCATATGAATCTCATGCCCATATTCTAGTGATTCTATTTTTAAATTCTCTTAATATATTTTCTCACACTTCATTGTTGTTCAAATTCAACTTGTATAATTTTTTACTGATTTATGATACTTTACCTATAGTCCTTTGTCTTTCAAGACTGCCAATGCAGTCTTTGCTTCATATTTAAAGTCCTTAGAGGTATTGAATTATTTACGTGCAGGTTTCACAGGGTGTTATTCCATACCTACATTGAACATTTTCATGAAAAGAAATTCTAATAGCTTGTTTTTTTCCTTTGTTTCTCTGTTAAACTCTGAGCACTAGGAGCTAAGCACCATTTGCCATTGTATTTCAGAACTCTTATTGTGCCTGGCACATGGATGACAAACAATGTTTGTTTTCAAGTGAATAGAAGAAATGGAATGAATAACATAAAGACTAAAAGCTATCTGTAAATGACATCAGCCCAATTTGCTTAAAGAAAGATTCCTGTGTTTTCATTTTTTTGTTGTTGTTTACAATTGTCAGAGTGATAATGCACAGCCAGTTTCATGCTTGTTTCTGTTGTTTGACTTTAAACTTGTATAGCTTGGAACCTTAATTTGTAGTTTTTAAAGAGTTTTATTTGCTCTGAAATGCTCCTATTTATGATAAATAGGAGCTATGTGGTATTCGTCTCAAATGAGAATTTAGAAAGCATAATTGTAATCAATTTTTAAACAAAATTGAACATTGCTTACATGTAATTGAATGAATGAAATTTCTGTTTTGCTACAAAGTCAAAAAGACTGTAGACCATAAGGTAGGATAACATCAGGAGGTCATTCTTCTGCAATTTAGTAATGGCAGAAAATGTAATAAGCCTCTCGAGACAGAGATTCATATAGTTACAAAAGACACAAACACTACTTAAAATCTCAGAAACTCAAAGATATAAAATTCACTCCATAGTGCTGGAGTATAAGTTGCATGCTTACCGGATCCATGTATTTCACAGCCACCATTACGCTAACAAGTGCCCACAAAAGAGATGAACTGTGCTGAACAGAGGACTCCTGCAAGAGCAACAACAAAGGGGAGAGTGAGAGAACTGGACCTTGTACATCTTGTGCCTGAATTTTGCTGCCACAACTCAGAAGTGACAAACTTGGTTTTGATGACAGTTCAGTAGTATACATTAGTTGCTTTGCCTGACAGCCAGAGACCTAAAACAAAGGAGTAAACAGGACGGTAATTGTGTCTTTCTGCTATAGTCGAACATGTTTTATGTATGTAACTATAGCAGCTCAACTAGAAAATTTACTAATATTTTGAAGTGTGAAAAAGGAATAAAATCCATTTATTTCTTTCCAGTAATCAATAATGATTTATCTTTCATGCTTAACCTATAGAAATTCATCTTATCTGGGCATTGGTGGCGCACGCCTTTAATCCCAGCACTCAGGAGGCAGAGGCAGGAGGGTCTCAGTGAGTTCGAGGCCAGCCTGGTCTCCAGAGAAATGCCAGGATAAGCTCCAAAGCTACACAGAGAAACCCTGTCTCAAAAAAAAATTATATTATATATATATATATATATATATATATACACACATATATACTTCATGTCAACATTATTTAATGCAGAATGTAAAGAATAAAAGCACATATTTGAATATATACATTTTATTTTTGATTACATGGGAAACTTTAACTGAAATGAAATGAAAATACTACATCAATCTACTTGCTTATTAAGAATTTTTCATCTTGAAGTATAATGCCCAAATGTTACTTTCAAAAATGTAAAGGAACATGATACCAATGTTCTCATCCTCTATGGAAATGGACTTGAAGCCCATCTTAACACAGTTGTCCCCTGTTGTGAAATTATTTTGTAACTATTAGTCCATTTTGATTGCTCATAATGATCACTTGTGCCTTGTTAGTTGAGGAGAGTTAGCCACATAGATTGTCCCATGGAAAATATCAGGCCCAACATAGACTGTCCCATGGCAAATATCAGGCCCAACATAGACTGTCCCATGGCAAATATCAGGCTCAAGTATCTTGTGCCAAGGATTACAATTTTAGCCTGCATGTTCTTGAGTAGGAATCATCAAAATATCTGCAACTTAGCTCCCTGCTGTAACTTCATTCTGCCTTCTCTGGCTTGGTTTTAGGAAATGCTGAAATATTTAGGGAGTGGAAGGGGGACTAAGTATGGAACTCTGTACCTCAGCTTCCACTAGGTATTGTCTATGATAATGTGATAGCTTGAGATCTTTCAGCTGTTTTGCAATGACATGCAATCCTATATGTATCTCCTACTAACATGAAGAACATCTAGACTTTGATAAATGCTGAACCTAGGTAAATCTTGATTTTCAGTACCCAACTTGACATGCAGAATCCATTACAACCATGATTCAAAATGCCAATTCCATCTCAAGGTAGAGGTAGAATTTATCAGTGTCACTGATATTATATTAGCTTTGCATGCATGAAAAACTGAATATTCCAATGGTCCTAGTGTCTTCCATTATGGTTTCAGAGAACAACTGACCCTAAGCATGTGATCTAGAGGCAGTGGCCTTACAAAAAGGTCCTTAATGAAATTATGACAATAAAGCTTTTGATGATACAGTGGAGATACCTAGATATTAGAGAAGGCAGAACTGTGGGTCTTCTCTTGCAAAAAGCAATATGCACAGAACAGAACAAAACAAAAGAGCAAAGCTGTGTATAAATAAGGTCAGCAATGCTGGGAGGGTACATAATCCTTTTTGAGTGAAGATGATTTTTAACTTGATTTGGGTATTCTAAAGGCTCCTCATGAGTTTGCCATGATTCTTAGAACAGATTTGGACATTTGGCAAATGTTGGGATGATTAATGATCATGGGAACTTTGGAAGTTGGGACATTTGGTTTTGGATCATGAGGTGACCATAAGTATACTGGAATCAGAGCAAGAATATAGGTTTAGTATGCTATGATCTTAAGTTCATGTGTTGACTATTTGTAGCTCAGATTATAATGATGTTTGGAAGGTTATGGAATGTTTAAGAGTCTGAGCCTCACTGGAGCAGGTGGGTCACCAGGGAAAATTTTGAGGTTTTATAGTAGTGCCCCATGTCTTGTTCACTTGGTTTCCTGTGGCAACAATGTGACCAGCAGGCTAGACTCCTGCTCCTACCCTTAGGCCTTTTCCTCTATAATCAAAGGTATTTTTGCAAACTGGACCATAATGAAGGCTTATTTTGTCACACAGCAATAAGAAAAGTAACTAATGTATCAAGAAGCAGAGTTAGCAGTTCCCATGACTCCCTACTGAATTAAAGTTGCTTGCTAAAATAGCTCATAGAATTCAGGGAGATTCTCCTTATTAGTGACAGTATAAATGATATCATGAAGAACAAAAGTCAAAATGTTAGATGAAAAGGTACATAGTAGAAGTTCCAAAAAGTTCTGGAGCAGAGAAATGTCTGTTTCTTGAAATTTTGAAAGTTCTCCTACAAGCATCCCAGAAGTTGTCTGAATTTTGATTACCGATCCTTATGAAGACTTCATAACATAAGCACAAATGGTTGTTAACTCTGTCTCTCCTACTCTTATTGCTGCATGTTGTGAGATGGGTGAGAGTTACACACTTTTAATGTACTACTCTTACTGGAAAAGAATCTGTATCTTGAATGACTCCATTAGAACAAAATAGGCTTTCAACAAAATTCCAAAGAATGTAGAAGCTCTGTGTCAGAAAGTAGGGCAAATGCTACATATTTACAAAGAGATTTTCCCATTACCCTATCGTTGGGGAAATGATGAGGCTTTGAACTCAGAAAGATAAAATACATAATACTGTTACTACAGTGCAATATTACAAATAACATAACACAATGGAATATTTGGTTAGCTGTGAACAGAGTTTATTTCCTGCCTGGACCTGCTGCCATTCATCCCCAAATAAATACAGAGTCTTATATTAATTATAAATTGTTTGGCCAATTGCTTAGGCTTCTTACTGGCTAGCACTCCCTTAATTATTAACCCATTTATATTAAACAATGTATTGCCATGAGTCTGTAGTTTACCTGTAATCTAACATGTTATTCTTTTGTCAGCATGGCTTCGCTATGGTGGCTTCTTCTCCAAAGCTCTCCTGGTCTGGTAGCCCTGCCCATACAACCCGATTGGCTACTGGCCAATCAGTGTTTTATTCATCAACCAATAAGAGAAACACATATACAGAAGGACATCCCCCATCAGTTATCTGGTTTTAAGTTTTATGTTAATGATTTCTTATAAAATATATTTTTAAGAATGCATCTTTACATTCTTCATAATGTATTTTTAGTTTAAATATAAGTCAAATTGAGATATGTAGATACTTTCTCAGCTAAACTAATATGCTATTACATTATGAATAATCAATTAAACAATTGATATTTAAACATCTTACTGAAGTAAAATTTTCTAGATCAGTAAAAACCCATATACACTAGTAGGAATTAACACTGTTTCTATATGTGATTTGCAATACATATTTGTAGAAATTATATTTATAACTATTATTACCTCAAGTTTCTTGTAAATTTAAGGGTTATTTTTTAAAGCAAAACTTGAAAATACTTTTCTGTTATCAGACATAGTATTTTGTATCCTAAAACATTTATATTAAATTCAATTCATCTCATAATTTAAAGTCTCAAAATAATCCTATATTGACTTCTAACATCAAAACCTAGTTTCTTGGCACAAAATGTTTTAACTACTTATTTTAATGAATTTGTGGTTCCTTATTTTGGTCTACCAGACATTTTCTTCCTTTACATATGAACCATTACTTATAACTTTATGTTAATCTTCTGGGAATTATTTTCTTTAATGGATCATCTTACACTTATCATAACATTTATAGTGTTTCTCCCAGCATGACCACATCATCTTTCCATTTTCTTATCTTTTCCCTATTTTTATTACCAAACGTTGTTTTATAGAATAGTATCATGGTGCTCTAATTGCCCAGGAAGGCATTTCTCTCATTAATCTAGATTCCTGTGGAGTGAACATTCTGCTTCTCCATACCCTCAATTGCTCTTCTTAACCAGAAGGTCCAATCAGTGTCATGTTGTGAGAACTTGATATACAACAGGAATAGATTCTCATTTATGAAATGGGATGTCCTGGACCAAGACCTATCAGCCTCCACCTTGAGTTTTTGTACTCCAGACAGTACTCGTGGTGCCAAAAGAAAACATTCAAAGTAATTTTCTCTTTCAGGAAAATTTTCCCAAGTAGCAGCCAAATTTAAATAACTTAGCAAGAAGAGCAAAGTATGCTTAACACATTGCGACATTTTTCGAAGACAGTTCAACGCGACCAAGAAGCAACTCCTTATAACTTTCTATTTACATTTTGCCATTTGTCTCAAATAATTTACAAAGATAGCTACAGACACGAGTAAAGAAACAAATCAAACAAAACTTTCACAAATTTTGATTGGAATTTATGTTGGTTTGCGCTATTTGTAAAAATTCCCAGTCTCAGGGTTGCACACGCATATGTCTTGAAGCCAGTTTTACATACCCTTTCAGAGAGAGCGCTCTGAGAAGGCAACATCACCCCCTGATTTAACATTGACAGAGTCCAGCTCCGACATCGACTTAACCTGGAATTGAAAAGGAGTTAAACCAAAGTCTCTCCTGAATAGATTTTGATGCTCCCACATCCCCTGAAACTGCAACCTGAAAATACTGTAGGGTTTTGTGAGAAGTTGAAGGGATGCAATCAGCAATAGAAGGGCACTTGAAAGCTGCTTTTAAGTAAGTCTGTGGGGTAATTTGAAAACTAGATTCTCCAGTCTCACGTTGAGTATGTGTTAGCCCCTCCTCCCCGGGTTTTAATTTACAGCCAGTAATACAGCTTCCTTGGCCGTGATTCATAAATCTCCATTTGATCTGGACCACTGCTGCATGATAAGGATGCTTTCTTGGGACAGCTTCTATCCCTGCTAAGCCTGCATCTCAGAACAGGAAGGCTTCTGCTTAGAGAATAACACCCATGCCCGTCTTAACAAATGCAGAGGCTTATTGAAAATGTTCTCGTGCCTCACATTGCTATGCAGGTCCATGGTCATTAAATTTTTATCATATAAACCCTGCTGTCTGCATAGAAGAGGAATTGAAAACGTTGGCGAGGGATAATCACACATTCTATCAGAATCTTCTGAAAGGGAAAACTAGCATGTTTAGAGCAGGAAGCAACCAAAAAACATCGCCTGTAATTTAAATATAACAAAATGTCAAAAAACCCTGAAATTGACATTTATCTACTGCGGTTCACTTTCCCAGTTCCCTTGAATGTCTCAGTTTCCTGAAGTCATATGGCAGCTGGATACTGTTGCACGTGGTCTGATTTTCCTGTTTCTCCTGGAAAGCTGGTATTAATCAACAGAAGCCAGTAAGACCTGAAGGAAAAGGCAGCATGCTATAGACTGCAGTGTTGACTTATGAAAGAAAGACCAGAGAGATTAGTGTGCTCAGAGTTTTATGTAGGAAGGAATAAAGCTTTGAATGACTGGAACCTGATTTGGTAAGTATTTTCTAGCTTATAAAAGCAGATAAATATAAAACAGTGGGGGAAGTAGAACCTCACCGTGCCGAGCACTCTCTTCACATATCCAAGGACTCCCCAAAGCAAAACAGGCCTTCCTGCAGCTGTGTTTGGCTACATTTCAATCTTCCTTTTTTTTTTTTTTAATACAAAAGATTATTCTGACACAAAACATGCCAACTACAGTTTCTCCTCCCTCCACATGAAGATCTCTCCCCCACCTCCACTGCCCCCCAGATCTACTTCCCCTCTGCTCCCCTTCAGAAAAGAGCCGGCCTCCATGAGACAACAAGCAAGCACAACAAAACAAGATACAATAAGACAACACAAAAGTCCTCATGCTGAGGTGGACTGAGGCAGGTAAAGCATTCCAAGAGCAGGCAAAAGAGTCAGAGACTAAATTCCTACTGATAGGAGTCCCACAAGAACACCAAGCTAATAGCCATAATGCATTTCATTTTGAGTATTTACTTTCTTTTTTAATTTTGATTTAATAAAATTTGTGTTTCTACGTGAATGCTCATTCCTGAGCATTCATGTAGAATGTTCCAATTTCTGTCAGCCCCATGACTAGTCATGTCTGTAGAAAGAAACGAATCTATCAGTTTAGAAAATCTACAGGAACTGATGTTTCTTGTCATATTTCAATAGTTTTTTGCTTGGAACAATTTAAAAAACATCTGCAAGTTTTCAAGGTTATACTCAGAGTATGGCCAGATAGCTTTGTGGGGAAAAATTAAATCAACCCAAGACAAGTGACCACCCACATGTTAAGTTTCAAATATCATTATTATTTTTATTCAGATAGATAAATGTATGTCTTTGAGACTGTTCTGCATGGTATTCTAGGTGTCATGATGTATTTGTTATGCTTTCTCCTTCTCTCTACTGCCTTTTGGATTGTGGTAGAGTTGGATGGAAAAAGTATTTTTGATTAAGGAAACTTAATAAATCTATGTTCAAGTTTACCTGAAAAACTTTATTGCTAACAACACTCAGTATGTTTCTCTGACAAGAGGCCAATTGTTAAACACGTTTTCATAATATAGACTGATATAAGGTATATGATAAATATAATTACACATTTTATTATCTATATATTTCCTTAAGAAAAAAATAGCAGTTTTTGCATTTATTCTTGAAATTGTCATAAGCTAAGAGATCAACCAAGAAGTGATGAATCTCTGAAAGCGTTAAATGTAGAAATTGAAAATTGAATGTTGGTCTTATATATATTATCATATGGGCATATGGCAAACATATTCAATGTAAGTCACATATGCATGCTCAGTAAAATATTAGGTAACACACTTGTAGACATTTTATAGATTATTGTATATATGATCTATACAAAATTAAGGCAGCAAATACCCTCTCTAATGACTGATTTGCCAATTTTGGAAAATGTTTACTTGTTTAACAATATATCCTATAGTATATGCCTGGCTGAAAAATTTTCCTATAGAACAACTGAGGTGTTCTTTCAGCTTAGAGTTTAATAATTACCATGTAGAAGTCAATAATCAAATGGGAATAATTGAACCAATACTTCCTTGGCTTTAAGTATTATATAAGTCAGCTGTGACTATATACATGCATATATATATATGCATATTAACATACAGACATTTATTAATGTGAAATTGCTGCTTTCAGAACCACTGTATTTGAAAAGTTTTATTTGTAGGAATGAAATAATATTTACAGGGATGAATTTGTATAGTAAAAATAGGCAAACCTTTAAATAGTGGGATATTTTTGCAGGAGTATTAAATGTTTCTAAAATAGGTAATAATGTTTTGAAGAAAATAAATATTACAAAGAAGGAATATATTAAATGTATGTATATATCTACACACACACATACACACACACACACGCACGCACACACACACACACACACACACACACACACACACACACATATATATATATATATATATAATGTCCTGGCTTTTTTTTTTTACAAAATTATCTATTTCCTTCACAGTTAGTCTCTTCATGTATTATAATATAGATCTCTATTAGACTGTAAAAGGTAGTGCAGTTTTGTTGCTTTTTTTCTTTACCTGAATGTACTGGAATATTCTTGCAAGAATCCTACTTTAAATATGAAGTATCTTTGAAATGGATTTCAAAAGATGTTCAGTGCTTAAAACCTTAAATTACATTATTATCTCTATTGCATATACTTAAAATGACAGTGTGATTTACATTGTTTTATACACACACAGAGAACCACACACACATAGCCACTGCTGCTTATATTTCAGTGTTTAAAATTATATCATTATTTCTTTATAAAAAATACAAACATTACAAAAGAAGTTGTAATGTTTTTCTTAATTATTTCAGAGTTTTAGTATTTTTCCTGATCTACTGTCTACTGTGAATAAATATTTGTTTGTTTGGCACTTCTTCATTTGAAGTGCTCTCATGTGTTCAAATGATATTGAATATCTTGTTCTTAGATTGCCTCGGGATACTTTACAGTGTGCTAAATATTCTAACAACTCTCCATAAGCAATAAAGTGATTTCATATTTTCACGTCATGGAGAAGAGAGTGTGACAGGTATAGAGTTTGCTGGTCGGTCATATGCATGCAGGAATTAGAAAGGTTGGTTCTTTGAAGATTTCCTTAAGCTTCCCTTAAACTCATGAGACTTCACTCAGCACTGGCTATCACTCCCTTACTCCAGGATTCTAGGCTAAAATGTACTCCTGTAGGAAGATATTATACCATCCAGCTAGACACACAACACCAATAATTTCAGAACTGAAAGAACACTAAGTTGTCCTCATCAGTGCTAATAGGTATTGCCACCCCACTTTGTCGTTTTAGAATTTCATTTTGAGGGAAAAATCAGCTTCCCTAAATAGGTAATGTTTTCTGGATGACATTATCCTTGACTCTCCTATAGTTTTTCCTCTTTTGTATGGTGTTATCAGCTACTTATGCTAAACACTCAATTCTCTGCACTGAGACACAGCCTTAACTTCTGAAAAAAAAAAATGTCACCATTTAATTAAATGACCGATTCACTACTTCAAGGTACTCGACTGATATGAAGGGAGAGGTACCAAGTGTCATTGTTTTCTTTTGCTTTTGGTTGTGCATCTACCTAGAAGGAGCAAAAAAGAAAATAGCCTTTGAGGCAGGGAAGTGAGTCTAGCAGGTATTTTAAATATTTATTCTGACTTCTTTTTGTTTTTGTTTTTATTTATTTTTTTTCACTAATCAGGACAGAAAATTTAACACACTGAGTGATATGTAGGCTGATATTAAAAATCAATGGCTCAGATTTTGAAAACCATGGAAATTCATCTGGGGGATTTTCTAATAACCAACTCTGGTTCTTCCGCATCACAGTGGTTGCCATGTTTAGGAAGCAAGTTTTACAAATTGATAATTCAGTCACTTGCTTCCAGTAGTATCCATTTGGTCTATATTGATATTAACAAGAGACTTAACTATTATAAATTTGTAGAACATAATCCATGGCACAAATGCTTCATAATTTTAACTCAAAATGAATAAAGAAGATATTTTTTCCAAACATTTCTTAATGGGCTGATAACATCAGATCATTAACAACCTATTTTTTCATATAAATTTCATGATACAGATGTTTTTCTATCATTCGGTAGAACTTTTAAGTAGGTACAAATGATTTTACCATCCGTAATTTAGATTACTAAAATACTTTTATTAAAACTGAAGTTTTAATTACAAAACCAATTAAGCATTTGCACTCAGACCTATAATTTATAACTTTGGACTTTTCAAAACAACTGCCACTGGAAGCTAACTGGCTAATTGTAAAAACTCCCACCTCTCTCTCTCTCTTTGTGTGTGTGTGTGTGTGTGTGTGTGTGTGTGTGTGTGTGTGTGTCTGTGTATGTGTGCATTTTTGTATATGCATGCATATGCATGAATAAGGGGACATGCAAAAATGGACATATGTATATGGATACCATAGGCTCGTATGTTCCTCAATTAAGTTTTACCTTATTACTTTTTATGACTTTATTTTATTTATTTATTTATTTTTGGGGGGTGGTTTCAAGACAGGATTTCTCTGTGGTTTAGAGGCTGTCTTAGAACTAGCTCTTGTAGACCAGGCTGGTCAGGAACTCACAGAGATCCACCTGCCTCTGCCTCCCAACTGCTGGGATTAAACGCATGCACCGCCACTGCCCGACAATGACTTTATTTTAATTGTATCTGTGTTTGCATATGACTGCCTGAAGCTGAAGCTAAGGTAGTTGAGGACCACCTGACATCATGGTGGGAATCAAACTCAGGTCCCAGGCATGTTCAGTATGTTCCCTTAACCACTGAGCCATCTCTCAGCCCTCCACCTGAATGTTTTTTTTTCTTTAAATTCTTTAATTACTTCTTATATTTCCATATCCATCCCCTCCATTCCCTCTCCCTCCCATCCTCCAATGTTCCCTAACAATCCCCCTAACCCATCCCCAAACTCCTCCCCTGGGACAGTGAGGCACTCTACCAGGGACCTTCAAAGTCTGTCATATCATTTAGGGTAGGGCCTAAGCTGTATCTGGGCTTCAATAGTATCCCTCCATAGGGAATGGGCTCCCAAAATCAATTTGTGCTCTAGGGTTAAAGACTGGCTCCACTGTTAGAGGTCCCATAGACTGTTTTGACCTCCTAGCTGGCACCCACATTCAGAGGGCTTGGTTCAGTCCAATGCTGTTTCCGCAGCATTATGACTAGGGTCTCCATGCTCTCACTAGGTCAGGTCAACTGTTTCTGTGGGTTGAGACAGGGTTTCTCACCATATCTGGAGCACATTGGTTCAGCTACACCGGCTGGCCAGGAAGCGTAAATGGTCTGGTTGTCAGGTTAATATTTTTTCAGAGTTGGAATTCTAGACATGCATCACCATGCTGTCCTTCTTACTAGATTCTGGAGATTGAACCCAAGTCATTGTACCATACATTTACCTGTCCCTTGAAGAACTCCTGTAGATACTTTCCACAGATACAGACACCACTTATTAGTATTTTTGTTAGACTTTTTGTGGAAATTAATTTTTCTTCATTATCATTGACATTTTCTACTACCTCAAAGTAAATATAAACAAATGACCAGAAGGCTATATTTCTTTGACAATCATAGTTTCCAGAGATCACTTAACACTGTAATAATGAATCACACACAAATAAACACTTGTAATGCTCAAAAAGTGCTTTAGTCAGGCAAATGTTTTAGACATAAGTAATGTAAGTAATGGAAAAACAAATCACAATTCCAAAAAAAGTAGAAAACCCCAATACATTCTAGAATTATATTATAAACATAGACTACTGGACATTTTGGAGTGATGTAAGCGCTATTTGAATTGCTTGAAGAAAAGCAAAAAACATTTCTCATTGAAATTATTACTGTAAGGTATGGAAAAAATAGATAAATTTAAACTTCATTTTATATTCACATATATTTTAATTTTCAAAAATAACTTTTTTTCTGTCTGCTCACTACAAAAATTCTGACTGTTTTCAACTGTGGATTATACTGTGCCTTCATTATTGTTTCTTTTCTTGCTACCTGCTTTCAAAGTTATTTATGAATCCTGGAAAAATAGAAGGCAACATTACAGCTATCTGAAAGCTTTTTATAAATTGTTCAAATTTTTCACTCATTTATGCTTTGAATACAAAGTTAGTCTCAAGCAAGAATTTTTTCCTTTCTTTTACTCTTAAAATGTCACATTTAAACCATAGAACATAATTATACTGCTACATATTCTAAGTTTTCTGTATCACTGTGATGTAGAATGTGACTATATTACTTTAAAATACTAAATAAACAAACAGACTTTAGGAATCACATGTTTTATATATATTCTTAAATACTCAATGCTTTTCATTCCATTGTTAAACAGAAGAAAATTCAGCTTTCTCAGTTCCCACAGCAAGACCTTTAGTCAATGACTGTAGAGAAAAGAAGATAAACATCATTTACATGTGATAAGAAACTGGCAACATTCAAGATAGAGATGAATTAGATTTCCATCACCATGACATTTACCAAAGATAATTTATGAAGAGAAAAGGTTATTTTGGCCCTATCTTTGAAAGTTTTAGATGAAAGATTTCACGGATTCATCACATTTGTTCCACAATATGGCCACCCACTAGTTTGGGAATGTGTAGTAGAACATGGTTTTCACACTCAGACCAGGAAGCCAGAAAACAGTATCTTAGTGGAATGGCCCTCTTGTTCTCTACAAAGGAATGCCTCCATAGATGCAAAGACTCCCACTAACACCTCCCAGTATCTCTCCTTTATAGGACATACTTTAAATATACTAGTCTTTGGAGAACAATCAAGGTTCAAAGCACAGCAAAATGTTGGGTTTACAAAGAATAAACCTCTTTTGTAGGACTCATAATCATTCCTTTGTCTTACTCAATGATCATTGCTCTAAAAATGAGAACTTTTTAGAGACTCATACATCTACTGAATTTCTCGAGCAACTATGGACTTCTGCTCTATCTTTATGTGACTTTAGACTAATTTACAGAATGAGACTGGTTCTAAAAATGGGATCAAACATAACAAGAAAAAGACTATGAAAAACTATTACACTGTGTTTTTATAAAGTTTCTCTCATTTTTATGCAGGATGATAAATGATTTTTAAAATTTCCATATATTGTTTACTACATTAAGCAGTATAACTGTAAACACAAAGACATGATCATCCAAGTGAAACTTAACTATTTTATTCATCTTTGATTTTAATTGTTATAATTATTGTGTGTATACACACACTTGTGTCATGGCAGCCAGCTAGAAGTCAGAGGACAACATGTAGGAATGGGTTTTATTCTTTCACTTATGAGCATCAAACTGAGGGCATTAGACTTGTTCTGCAAGCATGTTTACTTGCTGAGTCTTATCTCTAACCCAGAGAAATGTAAAATTTTTGGATAAGGGGAAAAAGAGAAATTCCATGGGTGTTTGTATTAAGTAAGAATACTATTTGTGCTTAAATATATGCACCAGATATTTGATACATTTTCCTGACTGGATAAAATGGTGAGCAAGCAAAGTTCCATAATGCATATTGATCACTGAAATGCACATTGTAAGTTAAAAGGCAGAACAACTCAGTCAAGGCTCTTAAAATATGTCCAGGGAATTTTGCCAGTAAAGGAAGCTGCTTTCTAAGGAACTGGTGAGTATATTAGTTTTTGAAAGGAGGTTAACTACTGAGAATCTTTTTAAAGACATTGAAAATAAAGGAAAATTAAAAATAAACAGTTTTCTATGATTTGGGATGCTCTTACAGGAGCTGAATGAACATCTACAGATTGTATCCTATAGAACTGGATAACTATAAAGAATGAATGCTTGTGAATTACATTTTAGCACTCTTTTTTCCTTATATATTTTGGTTTTAGTAGTTTCTTACACTACAGTAAGTCTCCAGTAAGTGCACAAGAGGCTATGACTTCCCATTTTTTTGTTTGTGTTGTTTATTTTTTAATAAGAATAAATTTTAAAAGATTTTAGAGTATTTCAATTTTCCATTTTGAGATCTGATTACAGATTCCTTAATGTCAGATCATGTTTTTAATATATGACAAATGTTATAGTTTTAATATTTATTGTAATAAGTAGAGAATCTTTAGGAAACATATTGAGAAATTTAGATAAATTTATAAATATACATGGCTGCTTTAAGATGTTCATTTGATTCAGAACTGGATGTGTTTACCAGAATTAAATGCGAGTACTACAATTTGAAATCATTTTAAAGTTTTATTTGCCAATAAATAACACAAACATGTATAGTAAAATGGGAAAAGATATTAAGAATGATAGTACATCAAGCTGAGGCAGGGAGTCTGGAAACTTTCTGAATGGAGATGGTGGAGGACTGGAAGTGTATGGAGGTACAAAGGGATAGATTGGAAAGAGGAGGGGAACAGAAGGAGAGGAGGGAGGGGAAACAGTTGGTATGTTAACTAATTGAAAATGTTATTTAAATAATAAAGCTCTGCAAAAGCAAAATGTTTGTACAATATTTAATATATTATATCATATATCATATGAAAGAATGTTAGTACAATATATAACATTTAAAATTACATATAATATAACAGAATATTAGTACAATATATAATATTTCCTATATAATAAGTTTCTATCTTAATAGCTTTGAATGGATTCATGATAGCAAAGTATCTTTATGTGTTTTTCTAAAGATACAGTTAAAAACAAATCCATTGCCTTATAATTTTAGTTTTTGCTCATTATAGAATATATTTCTTATTTCTTAAAAGAACATAAGCAAAAACTAAAATTATGAACACAAATAGCTACACAATGTAAAATTCTGAATTACTGACAGATGTGTTTATGTATATTTTTCTTTATTTTTAGAAGTTTTAAAAAATGTAGTCTTTGAAGTATAGTTGAAACTAATGAGAACATACGTAAGATGTAACTTAGTGAGTTTTGATATATGTTGTCTACAGATGACAATTACTACAGTATTGATTACCAGAAAATTTTCAATCAAATCTATTTAACAACTCCCTCATCAAGAAAGAGGTTGGTCCTAATTTTGCTCTATAATGAATAATGCAGCTATAAAAATGGACGTGCACGTGTCTCTGTGGTAGAACAAAGTGTTGACCTCGGAGTGATCCAGTTAAGTTGTACGGAGTTCTCTTTTTATATTTTGAGATGCATCCTTACTGATTCATAATCACTGCGCTATTTTAGAGTCCTACCTGTAACAAAAAATGTTACTTAATTTCCATATCCTTGTAAGCATATATTGTCTTCTGTTGTCTTTGTAATACCTTTCTGTCTTGAGTGAGAGGGAACCTCAGAGTAATTTAAATTAGCATTTCCTTGATGGTTAAGAATGTTTAATACATACCAGGCGCTGGTGGTGTACGCCTTTAATCCCAAAACTTGGGAGGCAGAGGCAGGCAGATCTCTGTGGGTTTGAGGTCAGCCTGGTCTTCAGAGCCAGTGCCAGGATAGGCTCCAAAGCTACACAGAGAAACTCTGTCTCAAAAAACAAAACAAAACAAAAGAATGTTTAATACTTTTATTTTTAGATATTTACTTGCAAACTACCTGTCACTTCATGAACCTATTTGTTGATTCTCAGTTTCAGTGTGTGTGTGTGTGTGTGTGTGTGCATGTGCATGTTTATCGTGACTGTGTAATCATGCACACACATGCCATGGCATGTGTATTAATGACCGTGGGAAATTTTGGGGAGTTGTTTCCCTTCTTCCACCATGGGTAGCCAGGATTGAACTCAAGCAGGCATTTGCGGCAAGTGCTTTTGAAGACTGAACCATCTCACTAACAGTAGCATTAGATTTTTCTTGTGTTTTATGTCTCTTAGATATAACCTCCTATCTGAAGTATAATGGGGGTACACTAACCATCATCTTGACATAATCTAGAATTTCTTAATAAAGTTTAACCTGTAAGTGTGCAACCCCATTCCCTTGTTTGGATTCTGGACAACATGAGAATAGAGATAGCTGAATACAAAGTGTACAACCATTCATTGTCTCTCCATTCTTGACTGTAGATGTGATGTGACTACACATTTCAAGTTCCTATCACTTTGACCTCTTCACTGTGATGGACTGTAACCTGGAAATGTGAATTAAAATAAACCCTTTGGCCTCTATATTGACTTTTCTTAGGGTGTTTTGCCTGAAATGAAAGCAGGACAGCTCTCAAAGACTTTAAAGATGCTCTTAATTTTATATAATCCAAATTGTTACTCTTGTGATTATGCCTGTGCTATTGGAGTTCTACTCATAAAGGCCTATGTGTACCTACAACACGATCTATTTTCCTTTGGTTTCCTCTAGAGGTTTCATCAATTGTGATTCAAAATTGAGCTCTTACATCCATTTTGAAGTTATTATTGTTTATGGAGCAAATAATGAATCTAATTCCATTCTTCTATAGATAGGATATCTGCTTTTGCTAGCTCTGTTAAATAGAATGTCTTTCATCCAGTGCATGAATTTGATATCTCTCTTAATACTCAGTTGCCAAACCTGTTGATTTATGGATTCTCTAATCTGATAAATTGATCTGCATGCCTGTTTTCAAGGCAGCATGATGCCACCTAATTACTAGAGTTCTGTCATAGGTAGAGAGTCCTAATAAGGCTGAATATGAACATACTCCAGTAAGGACAGTTTTGGATTATTGAGGACTTTAGTGTTTCTATATAAATTTTTGAATATTTTTTAAAATTCTGGGAAGAATATCATTGGAATTTTGAAAGGGTTGCATTGAATCTATATATTCATTTGGTAATATAAGATTTTACAGTAACACTAATTCAACAATCAAGAAACAGGTCAACCAGTTGGATTTCAAGCTAGTGATTCAAGATTGCCTCAACATAGGTCAGTAAAATTTGTAAAATACCATACAAATAATTTTAAAAGAATAGATGGAGAAAAGACACTTGATAAAGTTTGACATAATTTCATGATAAAAGTACAGGAATGATTATGAACTCACACAACAAACTAAATACAACAATTACTAAATATGACAAACCTACAGCTAACACTAGCAAATGTAGAAATACCAAGAGTGCTTCTAAAAGCTTGAAGAAGATAAAGCTGTCAACTTCAATATTGCTCAATATAGTGATAGATATCCTAGAAACATACATAAGACAAGAGAAAGATAGAAACAAGGAAGGAAAAGTCAAACTATCCCTCTTTTCAGTTACAGCAGTCATGTTTATAGACTTATTAGTGTGAATATATAAATATATATGATAGTAATAAGAAAGTATGCTATTAAGTTGACAGTGTGGCATCTAGGAGGCATGGAAGGAGGAGATAATGTTGTAATTATGTTTTAATAAAAAACAGTAAATAATTTTACAGACTGGCCCTGGTAACACATACCTTTAATCCCAGAATCTAGAAAGCAGAAGCAGGCAGATCTTAGAGAAAAAAATTTCAACAATAAAAAAGAATAGAAATAAAACAAAATAACAAAGCAAAACAACAACAGAAACCTACACAGCCAACCAGAAATTCTTAGAATTAACATAACAAACTTCCATTGCAGGATATATAAACAGCATATAATAATCTGTACCTTTAAAATACACCAATCACAAACATACTAAGAAATTAAGATAAAAAGTCTATTCACAATTGCTCCAAAAATAAAATTATTAAAATGTAATATAGCCAAGAAAGGGAAAGATACCCACAGTGACGCTTTTAACACTCATGAAAAAGAAATTAAAGAAATCCTGTAATTATTTGTTCTTTTAAAAATTATTCTTATATTCATTATTTTGGGGGGTCAGGAAAGTACATTTGTGCCATAGCAATGATTGCACAGTCAGAAACTGGTGTGATTGACCAGGTATTCTCACATTCTCCCTTTAAATTAGAAAGAATCTACTTAAGGTAAACTATCCAAGCCACCTTCTGCTGGCTTCTTGATAAGGTATTTAGTTTACTACATGGGCCTGGAGTTATTCAGGCTTCACTTTTCTAAAAGGATGAGGCATGAAATCAATTATAGCAACCAGGACAACTTCTCTCACTAATGCCGCACATATTCCCCTGGATCTTTCAATCCATCCTTCTTTTCCTTTACCTAGAAACATTCCTTAAAGACAGACTTTTTAAAATACAACTGGAATGCTAGTAAAATTCAATCAGTATTCAAAAAAACCCTAATAGTTTCTGTCTTTGCTTAATTATATTTAAATATGTACCATGAGAAGTCAAATTTGTTTATTTATAAAATGTTTCCAACTTTCATTATAATCCTCCCTACCCTCTGCTAGCTTCCAACCACCATGGCAACTACCAGAGGTTATCCATTGTGATCCTTTAAAGCAGGAGATTGGAAAGTTTGGTCAACTTGGTCAAGTGCCAAGAATATACATTGAGGAGTTGACCACTTATTTATCCAGGCTTTGATACTGATTGAGCATTCTCTGCTCTGTTTGCTTCCCTTCAGGCAACCTATCTTTTATTTACTTGTTTCAGATCCTTGACTATTAGTTGTCACTTCAAATAAGTGTTAAAGAAAAAGGATTCACTTCAAAAATATTTCTTAGTTCTTGGTTTTCTTATTTCCTGTCAGTAGATTATGGTAGCACATATAAGAACCAGTTTCATTGTAGAATTTCAGGAATGGCTTTAGAGTAATGAAATTGTACTACAAAGCATGTAATGTGATTGCTTTTTTATGGGTAAAGAAAGCTATATAACAGTCAGTGGAGAAGAGAAAATGGATTTGAGGATTGAAACTATATTTGAAACATGTATTGATCATTTATTTATTTTATAAATTTTATTTTTGTCCCAGAACAAGTAGTATTGTTAAACAAATGGTTGCCTAAAAGAAAAGTTCGATGCTAAGAAGGTTAAAAGATGCTTACCACGAAAGCCTCTCTAAACCCCATGCTGAAAAAAATGTCCCGATAAAATCAAGCCTTCAGAGTGGTGGAAAGTGGAAGGTGGGAAATAAGAGCAAAGAGAGAAAACTGCATTGCAGTGATTGGTTTGATTTGCTGAATAAATTGCTATTTTCAGATTCAATTTGTATCAATAGGCAGAAGTCTGTACACCTGCAGAGCCTGTCACACTCACTATCCAAGAAACTGGGCAGCCAATCTTAAACAAAAGGTTTGCCTTTTCACAATAATTACACCCTGATTCCTGAATCCTAAACACAAGAGGGAGCTTTTTGATGTCTGAGCACCAAGTGGTGTGATGCACTGTGTCTAAGGGAAGAAACAAAACACCACAACTCATGGATTTAGAGAGTATCAGAAAATTCTGCCTTTGGGTTTGAAAACTACCCAAGGGATTAGAATTTCTGGAAAGATTTGTCTTTATTAAATGCGACTGAACACTAGGAATGCAAGGCAATGTTTCCTTGAGAAAGCTGGGAGATTAGCTGTGGGTTATGTAGTACCCTAGTGTAGTAGGCTGAGATAAATAGTTATTCCCTAAAAGCTATGAGTAGCTGCTGCATTAGTTACTGTTCACATTGTTGTATCCAAATCCTTGACAAGAAGCAACTTAACAGAGGGAATGGTTTATTTGATTAAGCTTGAGACAGGGAAGGCATGGTGGCAAGAATGTGAACGGCCTATTCTCATCATGTTGGCATTCAGGAAGAGAAAGATGAATGTCTGTGCCAGCTTGTTTTGCCTATGCTTCTATCATTATATGTGGGACCTCAACCATGGTATGGTACCAACCAACCATATTTCAGGTGGATATTTGTCAATTAAACTTCAGGACGAACACCTTCACACACAAGCCATCGGTATGTGTGTGATAATCCCTGAGGTGATTATTAATCCAATTAATATGAAAGTGAATTAACTAACACAATTCTTATCTGGGAAAATGAGTGAAGTAATTATAAAATTGCTTAGACTTTTAAAAGTGAGAATTGGGTTGCAGCAAATTATTATTCCAAAATTTGGTGACGGGGCCTGTTGAGGTGGGTTACTGGTCTTACAGAGAAGCCAATATTCATTTTCAGTACTCACGTCACTCTCATAAGGTGACTCATAACTGCTGGTCACTCTTTTTCCCATGGATCCAACACCCACTTCTGGTATCTGTACAAACACTATCATGCACATGTATTCATAATAGATTTTTAAAAAAATCTAAAGTTTATTTTCAATATTAAAGGCCCTAAGTAAATATTGTATTTTCCAAGCATGCTTTAGCAAAACTTATTTTTCTAATCTTCATGGTATCTTATTATTGTAGTGTTTAATTTCTAAAATATTATAGAAATATAATTGCATTACTGTACAGCCTCTTTTTTCTCCTCCTGCACCTCCTAGATATCCTGCCTCCAAATCTTCTCATGTCTTCCCCACTCTCAAGTTGATGGCCTCCTTTTCTTTGATTTTATTTTTAATTATATATATATGCATATATATATATATATATATATATAGAGAGAGAGAGAGAGAGAGAGAGAGAATTATTTAATTATTTGTATATACAAATGCACACAACTTGCCTAATGCATTTTTATCATGTGTGTATATTTAGAGATGATATCTAGGCTGACCAATTGGCATGGGTAGTTCCACTTGTCACAGCAGTCATTAACCTAAATTTCCTTCAGTGTATGGATGGATAATGAAAATATGGAACATATACACCATGGAATATTACTAAGCTGTGAACAAACAAGGAATCACATTTTCAGGTTAATAGATAAACTGAGAAAATATTTTAGTTGAGTGAGGTAACATGTTCTTTCTCATCCATACTGCCTGTCTCCAAATGCTCAGATCTGAGCACACAGCATGAGTAACAACAGAAGCCAGGAAAGTATAAAGGGCTGTGGGCAGGGAAACTTGGGATAGGAGTGGGAGACGTGCTAGGAAGTGGGGAACAGAACGATAGGAAGGAACCTCAAACTTGCAAAAGGAAGCAGGATGATAAACAGAAGGAGAAGGAGGTAGGAGAGACAAATAACACCCAATTCACTTGATGAAGCCTCAAGCAATCATTTGTATATTAACCTAAACACACACACACACACACACACACACACACACACACACACACACACACACACACACACACACACACACACACACGTAAGTGAAGACACTTGGCCTGACAATGCTCCCCCAAGAACCATAGACTTACAAAATCTCCAGTGCCAATCGTAGAAAACTTCCTTTCTAATGGTTGGTAAGGGTAGTCCAAGTGAGTCAAATCCCAATAGGGATTACCAATATAGACCTTGATGAAATTTTTTCTACAAAATAACAAGCATTAAATTCTAAGTTTCTAAGTCATGTAAATTGATTGCATTGGTATTTATCTAATACATTACATGTTTTTAAAATCCAAAGGTATATTTTATTTGTCTATATTATACCTGCAGGTATAACATATACATGTAAGCCATATAGTACATATTAAAAGCTTACATAGAATGTATTATATATAAAACATATAGTATAACATAAAATGTGTGCTCAAAACAGTATGCATGTAAGTATGGAGGGAGCAAAAACAATCTACATTTTCAGAAACACTGTTCTTGGTGTATAAAGTACTACTTGTAATCCATAGTACATTCACAGGTCCACACAAACTTCTAAATCATGAGGTATCCAGGCAAAATATGTAATTTATGTCAATGATACTTTTCTAGTATCAAAAACTTCTATGGGTACTTGAATAAAATAAAGCCGTAACACTTATGATGGAAGTCTGCATTCAAGTATTTAACGATTTCTTTTTTCCTATTGCATCCATTCATTAAATATTTTTGGAGTGCCCGATTCTCAGGCACTTTGGTAGGGGAGGGATGTGCATCTAAAGGGGGTCCTGCAGAATTCCACTTAATCATCTAAAGAAGGCTTCCAGACAGAGAAAATGTTCCTGCTGCATTCCCCACTCTTGGCTGTTCAGTATAAGAGTATAAGAAGAGAGGCTGTCACTTGGCTTCTCCAATTTGAAGTTGCACTCGGTCTGTACTGAGTAACTTTGAGTGAGCTGTACACCAAATCATAAGAAATGTGGTGACACTCTGCAGCTGTGAAAGAGAAGTGTTCTCTTTCCATTTCACAGGCAGAGGAAAAACAGAAGTTAAAATAGGAAGATGCTAAGGTGAGAAGGATGTTGCTTTGAAGAATCCTAGTTTTCATTCACTTTTCTCATCCATATCTTCGCTGGTGTTTTAATTAATGGTAGATATTTCAGATACTGAGGTTTTAGGTTAAAACTCACTGTGAAGACATCTATTAAAGTCTTACAAGAGTAAAGGTATCAGATGACAGCTAACACAATCCACTTAAAACCAAACACTTCATCATTGGTGCTGTGAAGATAATTCTGTTGCTACAGCGTATGATGTTTAACACTAACCTACACTGATTTATTTGATCATTGTCAGATATTTGTTTATTCACTGGAGCCTACAGGGTATTTTACCCCTCTGGGAATTAGGCTAGTAGACAAAAGCATAACACCAACTTCACATTTCTCTGTTTTGGCTTTTCAGGCTGCCGTCTTGATGGACAGTCTAGTGTTCAGTTTTGACTGCTGTTTTACAAACAGCTTTGAAAGAATATACAATGCCTTTGTACTTGTTGTTGTTTGGTTTATTTGTTCAGTTTGTTTTTTAATCTCTTACTTTTAGTTTTTAACTATAATTTTAATTTGTCATTGAAAATAGATTTCTTCTTTATAGTATTTTCTGGTTATGCTTTCTCTTTCCCCAGTTCCTCCAGATCCTCTCAGACTGCCCACCCACCCAAATCAACAGCCTTTCTTTCTTTCCCTCCTTAGAATACAAACAAGCACCTACAAATAATGATAAGATACAATAAGAACAAGTGAGTTAGGATAGGGCGAAGCAAATAAACTACCAAGAGGTAGAGGGAAAGAAAAATCATGATACAGATGTAGAGACACACGTGTGCACAAACAGAGACACAACACCAGAAAACATAATACACACCCAAAAGACCGAGGAGGGAAGAAAAGAATAAGAAGAGAAACATACAGACAAAAATACTGCCTAGGCAAAGCGTTGTGAGACAAGGAACCTCCAAAGATTCCATTGAGGTCATTTTTTCTTGGCCATCTAATACCGGGCACCAGGTCTGTCTTTAAGAGTGGCTATATAGACAGTGTGACTCCATTGAAGAAAACTAAATTTCCTTTGAAAGCAGCTAAGAGTTGGAGATAGCTGCTATGGCTGGAGGTTGAGTCCACCTTCTTCTCTGTGCTGGGAGACCAAGCTTCCACCCCATACAAGGACTGTGTGTGCTGTCACAGTCCCCAAGAATTTGTATGTTGACCCATCCTGGTGTGTTCAGAAGGTCTTGTTTTCTTGGAGTCCTCCATATCCTACATATTGCCAAATATGTTTTTCTCATATTTCCCCACTCGCCCTTAGAGGCTTTCAGCCTCTTCAGTAACTCTAAGGACAGGGATTTGATGGAGGCATCCTGTTTAGTGTTCTAAGGCCTCTCACTCTGTGCACTTTTTCCAGTTGTAGATGTCTGTATTTGTTTCTATCTACTTAAGGGGCAAACATGTCTGATGATGGCTTAGTAAGGCATCAATCTGTGAATATAGCATACTGTTCTTAGAAGTCATAGTGCTACATTCCTTTAATAGAACAGAGGTATCTGGATTTTCCCTAATCCATGTTTCATTTAGTCTCAGTTTCTTGACTGCCCAAGCAAGGTCAGGTAAGGGTTCCATGCTGTGGAGATGGCCTTAAGTCAAATTAGATTTTGGTTGGTTACTCCCACAAACTCTGTACCATTATTGCATCAGAATCAGCATATCTTGAAGGCGGGTCATCATTGTATATCAAAAGGGTTGTAGCTTGGATTCATGTTTCCTTTTCTTCTCTAGTAGCATTTAAATTACCTTCTGGTGCTGTAAGTACTATAGGAGTGAAATCTCTAGGTAGGCACAAGCTGGACTTCTCTGTATTCAGCATTCAGTGATTTGTGTATGTGTTGTCATCAATAAGGACTTACCACCAGTTTAAGAAGAGCAACCAACATTATTAGCAATAGCCCGAATTGATTGGAGGTGTCCTGGGGCTCCTTTGGGAATGTAACCCATTCACAGAACTGAAAATTTCTCTGGATAACTAGAGATGTCTAATTAGGGCTTTGTGTCCCCCTCTATTTGGTGACTTCATACAGATGGGCATGTATACATTTGAAGAGTCTACAGTATTAGGTTTCCATATATCCCTCAAATAACCCTTACATTAGCTGTAGCTCCCCAATTCCCTCCCTTATCTCCCACCTTATCTTATCCTACCCATATGATACTCCATTTCTATTCCAACCCAGTCCATCTATAACTATTATATTTTCTCTTTTTATGGAGACTGATTATTCCCCCCTCCCTTACTATATATCCAACCCCTGAGCTTCTAGGAATTGTTGCCTGATTATTGAAGAGTTAACAGATAACACCCACATATAAATGAATACATACCATATTTGTCTTTGAGGGTCTGGGTTACCTCACTCAGGATGATATTTTTTACCTAGCTCCATCCTGTGAATTTCATGATATTTTTAAATAGGTGAGTAATAATCTACTGTGTAAAGGTATCACACTTTATCCATTCTTGGGTTGAGGGACATCAAAGTTGTTTCAAATTTGTGACTATTATGAATTGAGTACCAATAAACATGGTTGAAAAAGATAATAAAAATAATATTAATTCTCAGAGTACCTCTTCTTCTCTGAAACTTACAAATATCAATGGTTGGAACACATATTGTTATATTTGGGATATTGTCATCTGACAGGAGGAGGCCAGGATGAACTCTATGAATTTGATGTTTTTATTGTGCCACACGGACCTAGTGGGTGGAGTGTGCTTCCTATGACTACCAGTCTAAAAGCAGCTCTGAGCTTCCTAAGGGGGTGAAGATGTAAACTACAAGTTTGTTGCCCAAGTATGACAGGATATGAAATTTTAGTAAGAATAGGGGGCAGTGTCACCATGGCATCACTGACTGTTTGATCAAAGAGGGGAGCAGAAAGCCTTGTGGTTACAGAAACAGAACAATGACAGGTGAGTTATGGTTTCCATAAATTAATAGGCACATCTGAGTGTCAGACTGATGTCTGTTTAAACAGACTTCAGCCCAGGATTTAAAAAACATGTTCTTCTCATTTCCTTACATAGGTAGTTGAATATCATACAAGACATAACAGAGTCAAACTTGGATAAGAGTTTTTGTTTAATTTATTTACTTTCTATTACTCTATATCATTTTCCACTGATATACCTTTTGTAATTGCTGTGTTTTAATTTTATAATAGAAATATATTCACTCCAGTTTAAGATATAAAGGATAAATGGATATGTGGGTATTTTTGAAATATAAAAGGAAAAATCAAAGGGTTGATTACAGCAAATTTTAAAAAGCATTGTCTCTCACACATGAAAAATCTTAGTGGTTAACTCTAACATTAACACTTACTGTGTGAAGCTAACTGTATCCCACAAATGATTATGCTCTGTAAGTCTTCTTCTCCAGATTAATCCAGACATCACTGTCTCTCAGTTATTAACATGCAGGCAAAATATTTGCTTATTGTCTTGTAGCTTTGGTACTCTGTTCCTCTGTCCCTTTTCAATTGACTTTATTTTTGTCTGGGAATCTAATACAGCATCTTTACCATCCTGACAATTCCTATCTCTTTGCCTGTCCCTTCTATCCTTCCTTGAAATTATTTTTCTTCTAAAGCATTTTGCTGACTACTTGTTGAGGACAAGTCAGTTTTGAAGCCCTTGGGCACACATGAACAAAGTTAAATGCTTTCCAAGAGACATATCAGATACTCACTGAAAAAATCCAGTCTAAACAGGAAATGGTTAAAACTGAAGGCAACTGTGGAAAAGGATAAAGGTAAACTTTTCCAGCTTGCAATTGAACTAGCATTTTATAAAAATACATGAGAGATCTTCCAACAATTGTGAGCTATGACATGTTAAGAGGAGGATAATAAACATATGAAAACAATGGAAACAAAGGGACTATTTAAGGTGACACAACCATCCTGATAGTAGTCAAGGGGAAAAGTGAGAAATGGTAGCTCTGATGTTGAAGAGAGTTACAGGACTGACTATTTGAAGTACTGATATCACAAGCTGTTTTTACACAGAATTGAAACAAAACACTGAATGATATGAAAGAGAATAAGTTTTGAAATGCCTACTTTCTTAGGAAAAGTGAGAAAGAAGAAAGGATTTGAAACACAGGCCGAATGCCATGATGTCTACTGTTTACCATTCGCCAGAGTTCTAAAGTTACCTACTGATATACTTTGGAAACCTATACTGGACCAGGTAGAGGGGCCAAGAGAAGTGACATATTTAAAGTTATAATATAAGTAAAATACCTTAGAGTGATTTGTTCCTTCTTGTCAGTGTCTTGGGAAAATCCATTCAATTTTAATTTTTTTTTTTTTTTTTTTGGTTTTTCAAGACAGGGTTTCTCTGTGTAGCTTTGGAGCCTATCCTGGCACTCGCTTTGGAGACCAGGCTGGCCTTGAACTTACAGAGATCTGCCTGCCTCTGCCTCTCGAGTTCTGGGATTAAAGGCGTGCACCACTGATGCCCGGCCCATTCAATTTATTGACTGATTGTGTTTTTTATTTGTTTACTTTGAAGCTCTTGTTTTAACCATTTTTATCTATCTGTACCTTCTAACTGACTGTGACATGAATTCATTTGGAATCCTGATGCTCTTATTTACCAATATAAGTCTCCTAACTCCAAATATAAATTTGCATTTAATTAGCAATTAGTTCACATTTGCTCAGTGCATTTTTTGAACTCTCAGCTATCACAAGATGGTGTAAAAAATATATGCATGTCCTTGATAACTCAATTTGCTTCATATAGTAAAAAATATGTAAAATCAGAGTAATATCAGTAAAGAAACAGAACAACATCAAAAAAGAGCGTGAGTACTCAACAAAGGAGGGCCAGCAATGTGCCTCTGTCTGCATCCCTCTTCATTCCAGCTGAGCTGTATGTCTCCAGGTAATGGTCATATCTTCCATTATCTGCATCATTAGTTCTAGTAATATACTGTTTTCCTGAAGTATGTGAGAAGCCAAAGGTTTTCTCTCTATATCACAAAAGTTTTGTAGATTATGTTCCCATTTATCTCCCTGACAAATTAATGTGCATTACAGTTTTAATTACCGTAACTCCTATTCTTGCAGTATATACAAGAAGGAGTATATCCTTGAAATTGTGGTTAAGATCAAGTTATTTAAATATTATATTTTATTTTTTTGTACATATAACTAGGATAATGATTAATTTATAAGCCATGGCAGTAAGTGATCAACACCAACTGGAAGTGAAATAAAATAAGCATAACAATATTCTGTAACACATGCTATGTGAACGTGGTCTCTCTCCTTCTGAAGAGAGTCTATTGTGTTGTTCTCTATTTTCAGACTTCAGTTGACTGTGTATAACAGAAACCATGGAAAGTCAAATTTTAGATGAGATGGGACTGTTGTACTCACAACCTATATATAGCCATTATTTTCTTAAATTTAAATTTTATGTCCCCTATTTTGTAGGAGAATTTGTACAAATGGCAATTATTTTATATTTGGGTTTTGTGTGATTTCTAAAAATACTACAATAGAGAAAATGTTAGATCTATCCTATTTTTCCTTTGTAATTGAAGTTAAAAATAGATCTATCCAGTAAACCTGGGTTCACGGGCACATACACAATACCAGGTGGGAATCCCTCCTTCTCCCCTCATGGTGCCCATCTGCTGGTGCCCATCTGCCTTTGTAAAGAGGGGTATGTTAAAGTGTAAAGGAATATCAATGTCTGTAAATTGCTTAGAAAGCAAGATTGAGATTCCCCAAAGTGATGGTATAATTTACTTGAAGTTAAACTTCATTTAAAGTGAAACTACATTCTGAAATCTAAAATGCATTGTGTTCTTTAAATTGCATTTTCGGTTTATACAGAGCTACTTTTCTTGGAACAGAGTTTACTTCTGAAATCAGATTGCATTCTACTCTATTGCTGCTCATGCCCAAATAAAATCATTCTAATTTTTTTTTTTAACACAGAGAAACGCTTGATATGGCTAGCTTTGTCTGACTAGTGTTCGATTCACATTCCCTCACATATCAGCAGCTTCTTCATACAGGAAGGCTATTTCAATAGCAGCCTCAGTGTTAAGTTAAAACTGTTAGAGGCTGCACATTGATTGTATTGCCCATCTGAGAGTGCTAGAAATGCTCTCTGAGGGGAAAAAGTGCCTAGTAGAAATATCATTGAACACTTAATGGGTGCCCTTGGGTCCTCTGTAGTAGGTGCTATTATTGAAAAAGACTGCAAAGCAGTAAGTTCTTTTATGGAGCCTTATATGCAAATTCGATGTATACCATTCACATAGTCATGATACCATGAAGGATCCTCTGTTTTTATGTCAAATAAATTTTGTTACTTGAGACTATTGCTAAAATATTAACTGTAAGATGAATCAAATACACTGAGATTCTGATTTTGGATACTTTGTGACTTTAGTGAGGTAATGGATCAATGAAATATTGGATAAAATATGGAGAAACTACAAGCAAAATGTACTGGATTGAGACCAAAACTCATTTTCAAGAAGCTCATTTGCTGAACATGATAGGAGCCTGGTAGGAGTAGAAGGTAAATTGGCAACAGGATGGGGGAAATGACACAATAGCTTTCTCTGTTTAGAGGCTTTGAGCCAATGCACTTATTTGTGGATCCAATTTGTCAAATTCATCTCTTAAATTATATAGCTCCTTTTTCCTGAGTAGCTCAAATTGTTTTACAGACATTATCTCATTTGTCCTCATAAAGAGATGGGAAGTTACTATTGAGTGAATGCTTCATGGAGAGAATATGTTAATGAATGTAAATTTAGAGTGAGTGTTTTTAATCCCTACTGTATTGCCCAGTGGGTTCCTGACAATGATAAGTTAACCTCAACTAGTCTTATTTTCTTTATCTAAACCAAGGAAAACTATTCAGACTTTTCACTTAATATCATGGGGAGTATTATAAGAAGTCATGCGGACACTCACGACAGTTCTTGAAATGATTGAAAGGAAAAGGCTTCTCCTACAATTTAATAAATTTTAAGCTACATAAAATTGTGATTTGTTTTGTGTCAGTTTCTTTTTTTCCAACTTTTTTTTATTTGAATTAGAAACAGGATTGTTTTACATGACAATCCCATTTCCCTTCTCCCACCCGTCCTCCCCTACCGCCCCCCCCCAACTAAAACCTTATGTGTCACATATCTTTTCTGCTCCCCCTGGATGGTGAGGCCTTCCATGGAGTGTCATCAGAGTCTTTCGTTTCCTTTGGGGTAGGGCCTAGGCCCACTCCTGTGTGTCTTGGCTCAGGGAGTATTCCTGTATATGGAATGGGCTCCCAAAGTCCACACCTATGCTAGGGATAAATACTGGGTTTCTACAGGAGGTCCCATAGATTTCTGAGGTTTCCTCACAGAAACCCATGTTCCTTGGGTCTGTATCAGTCCCATGCTGGTATTCCAGCTATCAGACTGGGGAGCAAGAGTTCCCGGATGTTCAGGTCAGCTGTTTCTGTGTGTTTCACCAGCGTGGTCTGGACCTCTGTGCTCTTCACTTGTCCTTCTCTGCATCTGGTTCCAGTTCAGATTGTGATTAGTTACGGGTGTCTGCTTCTACTTCCACCAGCTGCTGGATGAAGGCATATAAGTCAGTCATCAATCTCATAATCAAGGGAGGGCATTTCTTTACACAGCTTGTTATACTTGTTTACCATGATAGTTTCAGTTACCAAATTTATTGTTGATATATTTATTGGACATTGAACATTTATCAGGAATTTATCTGTGGTAGGAGTTACAGAATAGAATATTATGGTTACTCCATGCAAGGAAGATTTAATCTAACTAGAGGAAAAGTGATGGGGATGTCCCTCAGTGTGCTGTTAGTATATGTTTCTCTTATTCATTGATGAATAAATGCCAATTGGCCAGTAGCCAGGCAGAAAACGTAGATAGGGCTACCAGACTAAGAGAATGCAGAGAGGAGAAACACAGAGATTGAGCTGCCAGAGAGATGCCATGTAGCTACTGGGAAGACAGGATGCTCTGGCATTCTCCAGGAAGATAAGGCCATGAAGAACTACACAGATCAATAATTATGGGTTAGTAATCAAGAGAGAGCTAGCCAGTAAGAAGCCTAAGTGATAGGCCAAACAGTTCATAATTAATATAAGCCAGTGTGTGTTTATTTGGGACTAAAGGGCTGAGGGACCAAGCAGGACAGAAATTTCCATCCACAGAAAACACATGTAGAGAAAAGAAAATGGTGGTACATGAAGAAAGAGAGTATTAAAATTCTCTTGTGAAGCCTAGGAAATTTAATCAGGACCACAACTTACTTTGCAGGACCGGGAATTAACTGGTTTTTGGAAAGGAAAATTATGAATTCACATTTCCTTAGATATGCTATAGCATTTATAGTTAGAAACTATTAGTTTTGTAATAATAGAAATCTTATTAGTAGGAAGACTTAAGAGGGTGGGGTGGTCACAACTAGGACTCTTAAGGCACAATGTGAGTGGCACACACCCACTTTTGATACATTGTTTGGGTCTTAAATGAACACAGTGATGTCACATGGTAATGGGGACTAATTACCCTATCTGTTGGATCT
Organism: Cricetulus griseus; assembly: GCF_003668045.3. Taxonomy (NCBI): domain Eukaryota; kingdom Metazoa; phylum Chordata; class Mammalia; order Rodentia; family Cricetidae; genus Cricetulus; species Cricetulus griseus. The sequence goes on along the minus strand of NW_023276807.1, from coordinate 246,136,833 downwards.
GGGGGTTTGTTTGCAGGTTTTATTGGTGTTGCTGTTTAACACCATATATAATGTTAGCCAATTTGCCCCTACATCTCCTCCAATTTATCTTGAGTTTAGTTTTTTTAAATATACAAAATAGCATTTCAGAATATTTTATACTGAGTGATATTTTAATATTTTAGTCTGTTTCATGTTGAAAAGGAATACTTGTTTATTTGGTTTATCTTGGTGGAGGCTGCAGGAACTGTGGCAATGGTGGTGGCAGGGGTTGGATGATTCATCAGGTCTCTCTGTAGTGCATGAGATGGAAACAATGTGATTCACTAACCATTCAATTAATTTGTAGTCTTCCTGTTCATTAGCCCATGAATAGTATTAACTGGTTAAAACAATGATTCAGAATTTTCTTATCAGTGTTCATTCAGCAGGAAAAATCTTGAAGTCCCATTGTTTATTTTTCTTTATTCCTTGCATCAGTGATAAATTACAAAAAAGTAATTAAATACTATTGGTAATAACTTGCTTGTTGTACCTTGAAAGAATAATGTAACTCATTATAGAAAGCTTGATGGCCATGCTTATCCCCATTCTTTCTCTTTGGTCCCGATACAGTCACGTGCAGATGAACATCCAAGTAGATCATTCTACCAATGCAACTGCAGCTAACTCTGTTTTGTAGTATGCAATAAGGTAGCTAGGCAAAAAGTATAATTAGAATAGAGATAAGGTTATTGAGCCCACATAGGATGCCACTTAGACCCAGGATTCACTTTTAGTTTTGTTTAACTGACAATTAACGCATTCTACTAATAAGCAACTTATGAGATTGAGTTCTGTTTTTCGTTCAGAAAAAGTAACTTGACTAAGAACAAAGGAACTCCATTATTTTGACTATGGAATTCTGATGTTAGAGGGCACACAGTATTTTCATGTACAGGAGCCATAAATAGCAACACTTGAATGAGCAACAAAACATCTTTACAAAACTATTCATTGCAAAGCCAGCACACACTTAGCTTTCCATCCAAAATACAAGGTTTTAAATAAGTCATTTAGTTTGTTGACAATTTTATATGTTATTTGATTGGTCTTTTAGAGACACTCTAATTAAAAATTAAATGGCTCAGGTCTGATTACAGTGTTCCTCTGACACTCTGTGTGGGAATTCTCACTTTCATGCCTCTGATGGGTTAGTGCTGTATAAAGAAGATTTTTCCCCCCTGGCAACTCCACAATATAGCTCAGTTGTAGAGGTGCCTGTAAGCTATTAATTTAGCAGATATTTAATGAAGGCATTAAAGGAATCTTTCAGTCTTCTGGCATAAAAAGAAATTGCTAGATTTAGAAAACTAATAATTATTTTAGTACTCTCCTCATACATGAAGTCAATGGAAAGCATATGAAAAATTGTGCATTTGTGATTAACTATTTGAAATGTTCTTCCTTAGAATTTGGAATGGAAATGTTGAGCATCAATGCAAAGTTTTCTTTGCCACATGATTACTTTGAGTAAAGTGCATTCACTGCATACATTGCCTAGTAACTTTTTCAATGAGACTCCACAAATAAGCATCTACCATTGTTTTATATTATTTAAGCCAAACATATTCACCTTTAAGAGGAGCAGTGAAGATGACACAAGAAAGGAAATGTGGCATCATATTACTGTCAGGCATTGTTAAGTTTTTATCCGTATGGACTTAAGTCTTAATATCCTTTCTCTTCAGATTTATAGTGTCAAAGACAATTGTTTCATTCAACTTTTACGTCTTTAGGATACATTAATAAAAACACAAAGTCTTTGAAACTATTTCAAATCCACAGACAGTAAGGAGCAATGAAAGAGAGCTAAATATCTATTTTTTCTTATTCAAGAAAATGAAAGTCAAATAATGTTATATTTGACTTTGCCTACCAGTTTGATCACTTGCCAACAGTGATTCACCTGAACTTGAATTATTTTCCTTTAAAATGACAAAGTCCAGCAGATGGGTTAATATGCCCTGAGATGTGTTTGTGTCACTGGGGAAAAATATTTGTATGAGTCATGAACTATCACATATTGGGCCGTAGTCACACATCTCAGAGGAAGAATATTTCCGACTACATGTTAATCTATAAACGAAGGATTCAATGACTATTTGGATGTAACTAGTTGGAGTTGTTCATCAGAATAATATCTCCAATGTCAGGTGTTTAGCTGTAAAGCATTAGCTCATGATCTCTAAAAACCTACTGCTTTTACTATTTAAGATCTACCTCTTGATTTCCAAATATACATGTTCCTTATGTAACTGGCATGGTTCTGGAATTTCCTGTAAACTCGGTTGTTTCTAGAGAAGATAGCCACCTGCCTCACAGGTTCCTGTAGGCAGTAAAAGAAGAAAGATGATGGAGGAATTCACAGAATTTCCTACACCCACTGTGATTGCACATAAGTTTACAATGTCTAATTTAGCTGCTTACAAATAGAGACTTTGGTGTCCTGCTGTTGGTGGTTGAATATGTATTTATTAAGTATGGGGCTTTGAGGAATTTATTAACCTTTCCAGGCTTCTTTGGTTTTATATTAAAACAACAGACATCACAATAACACTATTAGTGAGTTTTTTAATTGAATATGCCAGCTTAAATTGTGATATTACATATAAAGCCCTTAGCACAATGCCTGTCTGAGAGTGAGTCTTCAGTAAACATCATATGCTATTGTTAAGATTATATTATTTCTCCTGAATAACTTTGCGTTTCCAGAACCTCAATTATTTCTTTGGCAGATATATACCATAGCAAAGTAACATCTGAAAGTATGTTTCATTTTATTTCTTTATGGGAAAATACAAAGGTATTATTGGGCTGAGATGTATCCCTGCAGTGGATTGCTTGTGAAGTACACTCAAAGTACACTCACCAGTTGCATCATCAGTACCAAGAACAGAAAGACAAAACCGTCTGGTATTTATGAGAGACATGTGACAATCAATGAAAATGAAACACATTAATCTAGTAAATAAAAAAACGATCTTGGCATTCAACAATGAGAAGAAACTGCCATGGAAGAGAAATGTGGGGTGAAAGATAAAAACAAACTAGAGAAAACAGGTATAAAAATGTACACAAAT